>NC_059367.1:4080000-4347500 GCF_019703515.2 Myxocyprinus asiaticus | reverse complement strand
CTGAGTAATCCTTTTACTTGTAGAGGGTGGTCAAAATGACAATTTTAGCCTATGATTTTGAAGCAAAACTACAGATAAAATGAATAATAACCCAAGAAAGGTGGCAGCATCATTATTTTATTTTTACACCGAGATGGGTAGATCTATTACTAAAATCAGTTGTCTTCAGCACTTCTTGTTGCATTATATGCCAGTGATGTGAGTCCAAAAATGGGGGGACGGGACGGGACACTTTTTACAGTGCATCCGGAAAGTGTTCACAGCACTTCACTTTTTCCACATTTTGTTATGTTACAGCCTTATTCCAAAATGGATTAAATTCATTATTTTCCTCAAAATTCTACAAACAATACCCCATAATGACAACGTGAAAGAAGTTTGTTTGAAATCTTTGCAAATTTATTAAAAATAAAAAACGAAAAAAAATCACATGTACAGAAGTATTCATAGCCTTTGCCATGACACTCAAAATTGAGCTCAGGTGCATCCTGTTTCCACTGATCATCCTTGAGATGTTTCTACAACTTGATTAGAGTTCACCTGTGGTAAATTCAGTTGATTGGACATGATTTGGAAAGGCACACACCTGTCTATATAAGGTCCCACAGTTAACAGTGCATGTCAGAGCACAAACCAAGCCATGAAGTCCAAAGAATTGTCTGTAGACCTCCGAGACAGGATTGTATCGAGGCACAGATCTGGGGAAGGGTACAGAAAAATTTCTGCAGCATTAAAAGTCCCAATGAGCACAGTGGCCTCCATCATCCGTAAATGGAAGAAGTTTGGAACCACCAGGACTCTTCCTAGAGCTGGCCACCTGGCCAAACTGAGCGATCGGGGGAGAAGGGCCTTAGTCAGGGAGGTGACCAGGAACCCGATGGTCACTCTGACAGAGCTACAGCGTTTCTCTGTGGAGAGAGGAGAACCTTCCAGAAGAACAACCATCTCTGCAGCACTCCACCAATCAGGCCTGTATGGTAGAGTGGCCAGACGGAAGCCACTCCTCAGTAAAAGGCACATGACAGCCCGCCTGGAGTTTGCCAAAGGCACCTGAAGGACTCTCAGACCACGAGAAACAAAGATTGAACTCTTTGACCTGAATGGCAAGTGTCATGTCTGGAGTAAACCAGGCACCGCTCATCACCTGGCCAATACCATCCCTACAGTGAAGCATGGTGGTGGCAGCATCATGCTGTGGGGATGTTTTTCAGCGGCAGGAACTGGGAGACTAGTCAGGATCGAGGGAAAGATGAATGCAGCAATGTACAGAGACATCCTTGATGAAAACCTGCTCCAGAGCGCTCTGGACCTCAGACTGGGGCGAAGGTTCATCTTCCAACAGGACAATGACCCTAAGCACACAGCCAAGATAACAAAGGAGTGGCTCCGGGACAACTCTGTGAATGTCCTCGAGTGGCCCAGCCAGAGCCCAGACTTGAACCCGATTGAACATCTCTGGAGAGATTTGAAAATGGCTGTGCACCGACGCTCCCCATCCAACCTGATGGAGCTTGAGAGGTCCTGCAAAGAAGAATGGGAGACACTGCCCAAAAATAGGTGAGCCAAGCTTGTAGCATCATACTCAAAAAGACTTGAGGCTGTAATTGTGCCAAAGGTGCTTCAACAAAGTATTGAGCAAAGGCTGTGAATACTTATGTACATGTGTTTTTTTTTTTGTTTTTTTTTAAATTTACAAAGATTTCAAACAGACTTCTTTCATGTTGTCATTATGGGGTATTGTTTGTAGAATTTTGAGGAAAATAATGAATTTTGGAATAAGGCTGTAACATAAAATGTGGAAAAAGTGAAGCGCTGTGAATACTTTCCGGATGCACTGTATGTGTTGTTTTTCCCAAAGTAGGAGTGCCTATAACTCCAGAAGTATTGGAGAAAATATCCTTTTTAGATTCTGGTTCAGAACAAACTTTCCTGTTTGTATCTTAATTTTTAAAGCACTATATGGTTTAACCCTACAGATATGGGGCTCTCAGTGTGACTCCATCTGAAAATGTTTACATTTGACCCATTTTAAATGGTCGAAATCAATTGTGGGTCTCATTGTTCACTTGACAAATAGGTGAACATTGTCATTTTGACCCCCCTCTACAAATGAATTGGTTACTCAGTAAATATTGATCCATTGCGTTTCATATGTCATTTATGTTTTTCTTCCACCAGTAAAAAAAAATATATCAAAAATATATGTTTGTGCCGGGGACCTCGGTCAGGGTCAAAAATCAGGGTGGCTCAGTGCAAAAATGCTAATGAAAGTGACAAATATCACTTATATATAGGGGCAAAAAATTCCCACCAAATGAATTTCTCTATTTAGGCCTAAATGTACACATTATTGTATAAATATTGATGTTCAATTAATTTTATGGTTATAAAGTAATAAATTGTCAATCTAGTTATTCATATTGATAATTTATGTTAACCTATTTGTTCAGTTTATGTGTTTGACATGGAAGGATGACACCTTTTTTATTTAATTTTTTTATCGGTATTAGGGGGGAAAAAAACCCTATAATGGTGTAAAATGCCACTGAAAATCAAATCCAGGGGGCAAATATGACCCTTAATGGAAAAGCTAATTTTTGCCCCTGGCTGTGGTTGAGTTGACAGGGAATGACCCATCAGATTTTTATCTGGCATACTATAAAAAAGGGTAATGTTTCCTTCAGAAAATGAAAACAAAGTCTAGTATATGTTTGCATTATATACAAGTAGTCTTTCTGCACTGGATTACAGGCCTTTAGAGCTAAAAGCATGCACATAACTTGGAAAGAGATTACTTTTGTCACTTCTATTACTACAGGCTATAAATGGAAGCATTGTGTGTGGGCTCAAGGTAATACTGCGATCACGCCTCGTTCATGCATGAGGAAGTCACAAGACCAGAGGCCGGTTGCACCACCTGTGCATAAGTTACAACTTAGCCTATTTGGGGCGTAAATGGGCACTAAGCTACAATTATGCACTACTAAATATTTTAGCGTTGCACCTTTAAACTTAGGTAAAACATATGTAAACAAAATATTTAAGGAAGCCTCCGACCAGGAGTAGTGGATGGAATAAAAAGGAAACTGATTAAATGACATCAATGAGCTTATGTTTTGTGCGACAGACTTCAGTCCTTTAGACATATATGATGATGAACGAGAGAACATTTTGTAAAAAATGATCTACATGGTACACTTTTCTATTCGCATCGTTTGGTGTCACTGACGTGCACAGTTACAAAATATACAGCACATACAATATATATAGGATATTACAATAAACGTTCAATATTAATGTCTGTTGTGAATATTTATTTAATGCCCCTTATTAATGTAAGATGCAGTAGGCCAACTATTTAGTGTATTTACTTTTTTTTTTTTTTTTACATATCGTATTTTAATTTAAATGTAATTTATTGCCACGGACAGTTACGTGAGGCAAAAAAAGGTTTAAACATCAATCGTGACAAGATAAAACTAAAATACATGGCTTCTCAACACTTCTGTTTACAAATGTGAAGGCTGCTTATTAAATCAATAAAGTTAAACATACTCCACTTGCTCTACTGAGGTCTTACAACCTACTAGCTTAGTATTGCGTTAAGAACAGGTAATGCAGCTAAATTAAGTACTGACTTTGTTACTAAGCTCTTAGTTTGAAATTTACACCCAAACTTAAGTGAGACCTTACACACAGCTGGTGCAGCCCTACCCAGGTCAGTGGTATTACTTCACAGCAGATCTACCAGGGTGGTGGTGGATGCATTTCATTTTAGAGGCATTAGAGAGAAATAAATCAAAGCTCTAGCTGGTGTAGAAAGAAATCAAAAGCTATTTAAGCCCTGTTTGGCATCAGAACAAGTGCAGTGTGCCAATGCAAGTGTATTATCATGTCTTAAAGTTGAGTTGTTTTGTACTGGGTGCATGCCAAGATGACACTTAAAGGGTTAGTTCACCCAAAACTGAAAATTGTCATCCTTCTCTCACCCTCATGCTGTTGCAAATACATATTACTTTCTTTCTTCCATGGAACACAAAAGGAAATGTTTAGCTGAATGTTAGTCTCAGTCACCATTCACTTTGCATTGTCCGTACTAAAGGGTAGTTCAACTGGTAGAGCATGGCGCTAGCTACGCCAGGATCATGGGTTTGAATCTCAGAGAACAAACAAACTGATGAAATGTATACCTTGAACGCACTGTAAGTCGCTTTGGATAAAAGTGTCTGCCAAATGCATAATGTAAATGTGACTGAGTCTAACAATCTGCTGTGACGAGGAGGAGGGCGGGGCTGGGCCGTGAGTGCACACGGCCGGCCCCCAGTCGGGCTAATCAGCCGAGGAGAGGGATAAGGCTGAAATGCCGCATCCGGCTCACCTTATCCCTCTCCTCGGCTGATTAGCCCAATTAGGGGCCGGCCGTGCGCACTCACGGCCCAGCCCCGCCCTCCTCCTCATCATATCTGCCTGTAGGTCTGCACAGTTGAATCAGTCGAGAAAAGGGTCAATTACAGCGTTTCTTTTAGGGGCCGTTTACATGACAACGTTTTCAACTAAAAATGGGAAACTTTTTATGAGTTTTGGCTGTTCGTTTACACAACAACGGCGTTTTGGGGCCTGAAAACGCAAACTTTTGAAAACGGTTTCAAAGTGCAAGTTCTTGAAAACGATGCCGTTATCGTCTCCATGTAAACGTACAAAAACGCGAATATGAAGTCATGCGCACGCGTATTACATGTTCAGTCTATAGGCGTGCGCGAGAGTACTTTAAAGCAACGCGTGAGACATTCAAAACTACAATGGCGGACTACAGGACTGTGTTTGTGCTGCTCAAGATTTTGTCCAGACAAAATTGCTCGATGCTTTCGCCATCTTCATTGTTTGTATTCACCGCTCTGTGAAAGAATGCTTATGTGTGAAGGCGCGTAGTGTTTCTTTACAAAGTGACATCGCCAACTACTGGCCTGGCATGCATAATACAAGTGTTTTTAGTCGTTATCGCGGATCCATGTGAACGGGGATCGTTTTGACAACGTTGTCGTCTGTACGTGAAACTTTTCAAAAACGCAAAGGAAAACTTTTCCGTTTTTAGTACATCGTTGTCGTGTAAACATACCCTTAGTTCTACTTGAAAAGTTTCTCTTTACGACATGTTTGTTTTTTCACAGCAGTTAAACATTGTAATGAATTATTTACTAAATTATGTTTATAATTTATTAAAAATTGAAATAACAGTTTTGTTTGCTGCAAAGAAAGGCCAGTGTGAATTTGATCATTTAGTCACTGGGAGGAAAACGGCATTCTAGTGTGGATGAGATGTGTAAACGTAGCAAAATGAATGCGTTTTCAAACAAAAACTTAAGTGTGGATGTGGCCTCAAATGTCCTGTTTTGTTCCATGGAAAAAAGATAGTCATGCAGATTTAGAACAACCTGAAGGTGAGTAAATGATGACAGAATTTTCATTTCTGGGCGAACTGTACTATTAAGATTTCCTGCAATCCTAGAATTTAGCTTCCTTCCAAGGGAGCATCCCAGCTGAAATGGACCCTCAGAAGTGACTGACTACTAAGCAACACTTTATAAGCACTCCTAGCGCACTGTTGACTCCCAATAGAGTTCGGCATTAGCATGTTGCTGATATATATCATATAACATCAGAATACTCAAAAAAGCTAAAAAATGTATAACTCGAAATGTCGAGTGAAATAATACGTTTTTGGAATACATTTTGGAGTTACTGTGTCTTACAACTACTGACTGGTCAGCACATTATCTTTTGCGTTCAGTCTGGTTTCTATTAGCTGAACACCTGCAATGATTGCTCTGATTGATCACTGAGGATCTGAGCAGAAGGAACAGATCATAATAAATCTTCCCTGAGGGTTCCTAAAGTGAGAAAAGGTTTTAAGAACAAGAGAAATTAGCCCTAATGAGGCCTTATTACCCATCGTTACCATATTACCTAGACGGGAAGTTGGTGTTTATCCAGGTGTTGTGATGTGCAAAGTGTCAATAAAATCAATAATCTAAATGCATCTTGATTAGTGGCCTGTAGGAAGTACGAGTATACAAAGAATCATCTGATAATTGACCATTTTTATATTATTGGCAACTTTTCAACCACACACAATTTAAGGTATCATTCCGAAGCATAAACGATTTGTGACGAGTTGCATGCTGCTGAAGTTTGGTTCTTAGGATTTGGGGTTTTGTTCATATTACCCATGATAATTCCAGCCACAAAGCAGAAATGCCACCGTAATGCCACAGGAAGATCACCAGAGTGACATTAGCTTCCTGTCCTTCCTTTGTCTGGGGTCATAGTGCCTGGCCTGCTCTCGCACCCTGTATCAGGCGGGATCATCCTGGATTAGCTGGAGAATAATACAGCTGCTTATCAGGCCATCTCTGTTATGAGCAGTCCATACTATTCACTGTGGTAGAGGTGTACAGTGATTTACCTGTCTGTATTACAGAAAACACATGAATTTGGTTCATTCTGTGTTAAATCAACCAGAGATCCCTGGCTCAAAATATTGTTTTTGATAAAAATAAAAAAAAATACTGGTAAAAGATATACATAAATAATGATGAAAGCCAAAATATTAAATGCCGTGGATCAGTATTTACGGAGTAACCCATTATTTTGTAGAGGGGGTCAAAATGACAATTTCCGCCTAAGATTTTGGAGCAAAACTACAGGTCATGTACTAAAAGGTACATTTCTAGTTTCAAAATTGTTTGTACTTTAGACCATTCTTTGTTGGACAAGAAAAACAAGCTTCATACCATGTGACCCACATTTGGTTTTCGACCATTAAAAATGGGTAAAATGTAAAAATGTTTGGATGGAGCCACATTGAGAGCCACATATCTCTGGGATTCAACCATATAGGGCTTTAAAAATGGAGATACAAAAAGAAATGTTTGTTCTGAACCAGATGAAAGGATATTAAGATATCTTTAACACTTCTGTAGTTATACGCCCTCCAACTTTGGAACAACGACACATCAAAAGTGTTTTTTCCCATTTTTGGACACATTATTGGCAAATAATTTAACAAGGGGTGCTGAAGTCAACTGATTTTAGTAATAGACCCACCTACAGCATCTCTGTGTAAAAATAAAATAATGATACTGCCATCTTTCTAAGGAGATTTTTCTGACTTGTAGTTTTGCTCCAAAATCATAGGCGAAAATTGTCACTTTGAGTACTCGGTAAATATTGATCCATGGCATTTCATATTTTGTCTTTCATCATCATTTTTGTTTATCTTAAGAAAAAGTATGAACATAATCAAAAATTTAAACCTAGGACATTTCTGAAATTTGACATGGAATAACACGTTTGTTTGTCAGTAATTTTTGTATGTTGGCAAGTAAACCTACCCATGACTGATTATTTTAAAAATCTTTTATGTAAAGAAAAGGATATCCAAAAAATCTTTGTAAAGTCCGCAGTGGTTTTATGTGTTGTTATGCTAAAAATGAATTCGCTCCTCTATTTGTTTTTTTTTGTGCCAATTAGTTCTAGATTTTCCCAATATCGCTATTGTCCATTCGTAGAATTTAATATGATGGGCATAACATGGCGCTTACAGCTTTAGTTGTAATTGCATATGTTTGTTTTGTGTATTTGTACAGACCGGACACTTTAAACAGGTATTGTCTCTAATGCACAAGTAAACATATTAAACTTTAAATCTCTGATCAAGAGATTCATCCTTCCATTTTCAGGTCGGTCCTTTCAGCGGGGTATTGTGTGCATTTAACCCAATGGTTCATCTTTAAATATTCTGAAATGTGGTCAGGGAACCTTCAAGAATAAACACTTAGAAACACCTCTCTCAGAGTCCACACAATTGACATGCCACCTATGGCGAGGATAAACCGAGTACGCCGCTTCTAATGCGATAAAAATGGCAAGTGTCCCAGCAAACAGCTTAGCCAGAGTCCTACCATGTACAGCCTTGGTGTTAGCTTGTAGACAAGACAAACTTGATGATGACAGACACGTCACTGGTATATTTATAATTACATTAGCAGATTAATATTCTTATTTTTTTGGACAGTTGCAAACCCAAGATGAACAAGATCACTAGTAACTGTGTCATTCGCATGTTGTTTAAAGTGTCTGGTCTTGGTCAGTTGAGGCTATGAACTAACCAGGGAGATAAATCTGAAACTCCAGAGCTGTGCCAGCTAGGTTGAGTAACCAGCCCATGTGGGTACACTTTGGTCAGTAACAGATGGCACAGTTTTTTAAAAAGCTTAGACTGGCATGAAAGAGCAAATAGCTGTACGGTTGTTTTGATTCAAAGGTGAACTCAGTAATATTTGTGTTCATGTTGCGCTGAAAAATATCGGCATCATACAAAACAGAAGTTCACAGTTACCGATGTCTTTATAAAAAAGCGCTAGTCAGTGGCATGATTCATTTATAATGCGAGTGAAAGCATCCAATTACAGCGGATTATTGAAATAAAGCGAGTATATAAGGTAATTTGATTCCGATTCACAAGCTCTTGAATCTGATTCAGTTTGATTCTGTTTTGATTCATTTGGGTATATTTCAGTTATAATGTCCATTTTGCTAACAACATATGATATAAACTCATCTAATGCTGTAAATTATATAGGGAATCTTCTAACTTTGTACATTACGGAAATATGAATTTTTAAAATGTACAACAGGGCCCAAACTATGCAGTTCAATTACTATTTATTAAACAGATATAGTAATCAACAAAACCAAACTTTAAAGTAAAAGATCGATCTTGGGAATTTAAGAATCAATATCGATCAATATCAAGGGGCCTGGGTAGCTCAGTGGTAAAATACGCTGGCTACCACCCCTGGAGTTCGCTAGTTCGAATCCCAGGGTGTGCTGAGTGACTCCAGCCAGGTCTCCTAAGCAACCAAATTGGCCCGGTTGCTAGGGAGGGTAGAGTCACATGGGGTAACCTCCTCGTGGTTATAATGTGGTTTGTTCTCGGTGGGGTGCATGGTGAATTGAGCGTGGTTGGCGGTGGATGGCGTGAAGCCTCCACACGCGCTATGTCTCCGTGGCAACGTGCTTAACAAGCCACGTGATAAGATGCGCGGGTTGACTGTCTCAGACGCGGAGGCAACTGGGATTCGTCCTCCGCCACCCGGACTGAGGCGAATCACTATGCGACCACGAGGACTTAGAGCGCATTGGGAATTGGGCATTCCAAACTGGGAGAAAAAAGGGGAAAAATCCCCCCCCCCCCCCCCCAAAAAAAAAAAGAATCAATATCGGGAACCTTCAAATGAAGATCGTGATTAATGAAAAATCAATTTTTTTTACCAAGCCCTGAAAGAGAGTAATTTTCAACTGCTCACATGATCTCAATATGGCGGCACCCATGAATGTCCACCCAGCACGTGGATGTCCGAAATGTAGGATGTCAGGGGTAGAGTCATTGATCTTTGTAAGTAAAGCGCTACCTGATTTGTTAGGGGTAAGGTTATAGTTTCTCCGATGAAATTACATTTACATTTATGCATTTGGCAGATGCTTTTATCCAAAGCGACTTACAGTGCACTTATTACAGGGACAATCCCCCTGGGGCAACCTGGAGTTAAGTGCCTTGCTCAAGGACACAATGGTGGTGGTTGTGGGGACCAGTTACCAGTTATGTGCTTTAGCCCACTGAGCCACCGTACAGAAACGTCCAATCAGTTATCGCTTTGAATATTATTGATATTATTGATATTATAATATTATTGACTGTTCCCCTGCCATCCTACATTTCAGAAACTCGCACCCAGCGCCACATGTAGAATAAAGCAGCTTTTCTTATATGACTATAGTCTTCTTAAAATGTTTTGAAAATGTATATTTAAAAAAAAATACTATTATGCTATTACTGTTTGTTTAAAAGTTTAGAAATTCATAATTAGGTCCTGACACCGCACGTTTTGGATATTTCCCTAGGACTAAGATTGTACCACTGATTTAGCAGATTTAAGGCTGCACGATATTGGTTAAAATGATTTATTTTTCTCAAAATGTTTCTCATGATCATTCTGTCATTTGAGACCTCTTTTTATATATTACAGGGCTGCACGATTTGGACAAAAAAGCACTGTTTCCACTGCTCAGATATCAATTTGAAAAGAAAAATAAATAACATTAAACAGCAGCTCTCATGTTAACAAGGTGTTAAAACTACAAACTAGTAAATAATTCCTTTTGACCAAAATAAATCATGTTTTGCCAATGCTTTACTGCCAAAATAAGAGTTTAGGCCTGCTTACTCCAAACCTGTTTTTTTGGTGCGATTGTTTGTTCCGAACAAGCTTTTGAAACATAACAATGGATTCCTATAGCGCTATTCACAGCGGGTCCGACAAATCGTCCGCCGACAATCCGAAGGTTTTTTTACGGAGTGTGGTCCAATATATATTTATTTATTTATTTATTTATTTATTTTTTGACTGCTCAATCCAGCGCGTTGGTGGCGCTAATCAACTGGCAAACAGACAGCAGCTGATACACATCGTGAAAATTATATACTTAAAAATAAATAGTTGCAGTTCATAAACGCTTTGTACTGCAAACATAAACCCGGTCTGTTTTGGAAAGTCTGCTTATGGTGCTTTGTCTTAATGTACATGATTTAATATGTATATCAATGTCCCTGTATATTCTCATGGCGTTAAAAATAGCAGCGAGTTTCGGCAAGTTTGTTTGCACTAAGCTCGCAGTAAAATATCCTATAAAAAGATTAGTTACATGCAATGTTTTAGACAAACGAATTGCAGAACCACGCTGCTATTTTGATTGCAAGGACAATATAACAAATTATTGCAATAATTTAAATAAGGCAAAGACTGTGAGCAGTGTTTTCTTTTATGTTATTTTTAATATATGCATCATATTTGAAACTGTACCTGTTATTATCAATGTACATTATTCCATTTGTATTTATATCACTGTACATCGTGTTGTATTATCCAGGCATTATAAAAAGAATAGTTGAGTTTGGGAGTCTGGAATATAGACCTACATGTATCAAAATACATGTGCAAATAAATGTGAAACAGTGCTCTTTACTCATCTCACTCGCATAAACACAGATTATATACTCCTCAAAAAGCATCAACACCATGGAAAGTACATAATGAAACAGTTATCCCAAAGTAGGTAAATAAATTCATTAACAGTGTTCATATATCCATTTCTAACAGCTGAAGGTGCGGACAGAAGACTGGTATAGCAACAGCACTGTAACAGCGCCGCCTACTGTACAGGAGTGAAATAATTTTTAGTTAAATTTTTTTATGGGCTCGGTGTGAATAGACCTTCAATCAGACGTTCGTCTTGCAAAATCGTCACGGATTTGGTGTGAACAGGCCTTTACTCTGTAGGGTGTTCACACTTGAGTCCTCTTTAAAATATATATATTTTTTATTTAATATTATTATTAATGCAATATACACTAGTAGTATATTTATGTAACTGAAGGAAGTGTGTGTGTGTGTGTTTTTATTTCTGTGTTTAGTTTTAGTTGAGAACCATCTTTGTGCTCCTTCCATACATGGTGATTTTATCTCCTCAGTCTACAAAACCAATCAGCGCACGAGATGGAATTTGTGTGTATCAATCACAGAACTGCTCCGAGACCTCAGAAACATTACATTATGATGTTGAGCCTCATGTGTAATACATTACAGATCAGAGCGGCGCACATACAAGACATATGATACTCGTAAACTTCTGTGGTTCCGTATTTCGGAGCATGCTCAAAAGTAAATGGTGATTTATCAGTGGTGAACTTCTGAAGAGAGCCTGATAGGTCAGTCGAGGTAAAAATTAACTTCAAAAGAGCTTTTGATTTGGTCTGTCATCCATCGACAAAGCCTGTAATGTAAATAAACAACAATTTGAAACTTTAGCTAGCTTTAATTTCTGCTTGCTAGCTTATGTTATGCTGATATGCTTATGCTTAAGAAAAACTTAATTGCGGTTATATGATTAATTGTGCAGTCCTACTTACAAATGAGGAATACTACAACACAAATCATTCATCCTTGGGAGACATTAACATGAGAAGTGTCACAATACAAAGTTCCAGGAAATACCCTGAAAAGTACAAAAGTATGTGATCTTGCAGGTTGTGTTGAGAGTTTTATTTAAGTTTGGCCAGAATAGCACTGTAACAGTTCAAGGATGGGCAAGGAGGAGGCGGGAACCGGCTGAACAGTAAACATAAAATGTAATGATAAAACTCGACATAAAACCAACATAAACAAATACAGACACACATGCAACGCGGTCACGTGCATATCTCTCTCGAACCGGCATCTTCGGCTACCCCTTATCTTGCTCTCTCGCTGATCAGCTGATTCAGCGCTGGCCGTGCTCCATTACGACCTGGCCACGCCCTCCTCCTCGTCACACTCCTCCCCCACCCGATTCAGGCCGGGGTGCCACCAGTCTGACTAACACCCCCCCCCCCATCTCTGGAGGGGAGACACTACCCTTCCAGCCGTTCTGGCAGCCGGTGGTCCATCCCGCCTCCTGCAAACCTGGCGGAGAGACGTGGGGAGAGGGAAAGGGCGAGCGTAGACAGAGAGAGAGAGAGAGAGAGAGGAGAGAGAGAAGAACTTGCTCGCCGGTTCCCGGATGTGCTGTCGGCCAGTCCTCAACCACTCCTCCGCCCTCTGGTGGACGACAGCTCGCTCCTCCCCCCGCGGATGGCAGCGAGTCCTCCGGCCCCTGATGGATGGAACTGCTCCTCCCCCTCTCGGCAGACGGCTGAGGTTCCTCTGGCTCTCAGCAGATGGTAGCAGCGAGGACTCCGTGACAGCGCATCCCTCCTCCCTCCTGGGTGTCGGGACCACTGTAACAGTTAAAGGACGAGAAGGAGGCAGGAACCAGCTGAACAGTAAACATAAAGGTTAATGATAAAACTCAACATAAGTCCAACATAAACAAACACAGACACACATGCAACGCGGCCACGTGCTTCTCTCTCTCTCTCAAACCGGCGTCTCCGGCTGCCCCTCATCTTGCTCTCCCACTGATCAGCTGATTCAGCGCCGGCCGTGCTCCATCACAGCCACGCCCTTCTCCTCGTCACAAGCACCAACTGTCACAAATTGCATTTAGTGTGCATGTGGTATAAGGCAACCTTATCAGTCAAGAGCATATCTTATCATGCCTTAAACAGTCTCAAGGTGGCAGGACCTCTTTTCACCTTATAACCTGTCTTAAGCATCTGTTTCAGGAAGTCCGCCACTAGGAGATGTTGCAAAGGCTTATTTTCAGGAAAGGCCACCTGATTTCAGATTAAACCACCCCTATTGTACAACCAAACAGGTGGTGTAAAGACTTAACCTAAAGTCTGGGATTTGATCATGTCACCCAGGTCAGAGGATCCCAGATTGGTCTGTCATTTGCATTTTTGTGATGCTCTCCAAGCAAAGAAGGCCTACTTTTTAAAGCCTGCAATTGTCTGTTTTAAAGAATGGAAGAGCGTTTATTCTATAGCAGCCTAAAAAAAAATCTGCAGTTATATTTTGGTGTGAACTGTGAAGAGGAACAGGTTTTTGAAAGACTAGAATATACACTGAACTTTCATTCCAGGCAGTTACTGCCTTCAGGGTTAAAAAACACAGTATTAAAGATCTGCATGATTTTCCATCTAATGTCATGGATCTTTCCAGACCAGTGTGCCTTTTTTCAAAGACGTTTAAAAGCATGTGCAGCTGCAGAAGAGTGAGTATTCTTCAGGCTTTATAACCTGTGATTAGGTCTCTCTCTGTCACTTATTGGCCATAAAGTTTTGGATCAAATGAGTGTCAAGCTGTAATACATGAAGCTCAGGTGTCCTAACAACTAAAAGGTCGTTTTGCATGGTTAAATTGTGCAACTTATGTCGTTCCAAAATTTTGTGTGGCATACTGATTTGGAATGAATTTGAGGAGGAGTATATAGTGACAATTTTGATTTTGGACTGTATCTTTTAAAAAAAAAAAAAAAAAAAAAAAATCAGAGTTGGACACACCTGGAGACCCATGAGCAGGGGTGGACTGGGACTAAAAAAATAGCCCTGGACTTTCTGGCCCAGAGCGGCCCACCAAACCCGGCCCGCAACACACCACACCATAACACACCGGCTCATTGATTTCATTTTCTGGCTCAATTTCACATTTTTGTGTTGAGAAAAAAAGACATTTCTATTGACTGCTAGTCAGTAGAAATGTCAGAACTTTTTTTCCCAATATTAGAGCTGCAACTAACGATTATTTTGATAATCAACTAATCTAACGATTATTAGAACGATTATTCGACTATTCAGGCGATTATTGCAATGATTAATCATTAGCTCTTAACCAACTATTCAGCTTGTGTCCCGAGTTAAAAGGTTGTAATAAACGTGGTCACTAACAATAAAGAGCACAAAATCATCTTTTAAAATACCTCTAAATGACATTCACTGAATTAAAGGGAAAACACTTTTATTAAGTTTAACTTAGTAAAAAAATTCACTGCAAAAAAAACCTACTGTTATCAAGGGTTTTTGTCTTGTTTTCCATTTAAAATTGTCTAAAAATCCTTAAAACAAGATACATTTACTTTAGAAGCAACATATAAGATATTAACGATTACTTTCGGAGAATGCATCTTAAATGTAAGTGTATTTTTCCACTTGTTTATACTTCTGCCAGTGCAGTTAAGACAAAATATACTTGTATTCAAGATCTATTCTCTGAAAGCAAGTCTAAATATCTTATATGCTGCTTCGCAGGTAAATGCATCTTTTTTGGGGTGGGGGATTTTTAAGAATTTTAAAATATTTAATTTTTTATATTATATTCAGCATTCTCAGATAACATTTTCTCTGCATTATTGCTCCTAAAGTAAATGTACATTGTTTTAAAGGAGATACTTATATTGGAAAACAAGCCAAAACAAAAACAAACCGCCCCTGCCCATGGGCCAGAAAGTCTATTTTTCTCCTGTCCTCTCCCCTCTTTAAACACAGGCTGTACTCTCTGTTGGTCTGTCTGTCTGTCTTTTTCTGCATGTTCTGACTGCTTGCTCTGCTCTCTTTGAAAGACACTTGAAAGGAGGCCTTGTTCAACAGCCCGCCTGCTTAGAGACTCCACAGAGAGGGACACAATGACCTGCCCTGATCAGTTCCTACTGCTCTAAAGCTGTTTGAGGCCTTTATACAGGCAAAAAAGTACTGGTTCCCTAACAGAGGCATTACACACCCCTACACTGGTCTACATGACTCTAGCCATGGGACTATGACTTTTGGATCTCAGCACATGTGTTCACATGATAAGATTTCAGGAAAGCCATTTTCTTATCCTGGATAAATTGATATCTGGTTTGGTCAGCCAGAAAATATTTAATTTATGGTTTGACATAAAATATATTTCATTTAATTCCCTCTAGGAATATATTGATCTTAAACATGATTTTTCCATTCATGTCACAGACATTGTGATTTTTGTTCACAGAAACTGTACGGCAAAAGCAGCCGAGACTCATTTTCTACAGGAATCGATTTCTTGTCAAATTCTGCACAAAGCCGCCTTTTTGTCATGAGTCTAAAAGGACCTTGAACATATGTAACATAAGAGATACAAAATTCAATTTCTTTCATTGAGAATATTAAGATATATTTGCCCTCCAGGGGTGAACTTTATATCATGCAAAAGAGAACTGAGGAAATATTACCTTTCCTTTTTTGAGGTGTAGTACAGTCTTTTGTTGTTACACCTCTGTATTTCAGTCTTTCACCCTCATACATGTGCTTTTCTCTCAATTTCATCTCATACTGTGTCTTCTTTTCTATAAAACACAATACATCTCAAACTATTTTAAATGCAATTTATTTCATAGTTCACTTTTATAATTTTTTTAATCGGTTGAATATTTTGCATCCATTCCTGTTTTAACCATTAATTGTAGATTTGATTCCGATTTATATGGGTACATTTCCATTAAAACGTCCATTTTGCATACATATGAAAAAAATGTATCTCAGTCAATGCTGTTAATTATACAGGGGACATTTTAACTAGGTACATTGCAAAATACATATACATTTTGCAACAAAAAAAAATTATCATAGATTTTTCATTATTTTGGTCACATTTTAGCTTTTTAAAATGTACAAAAACATATTCCAACAATAAGTATGATGTCTTGAAATTACATGCATTATATTGCGCAGGTGTCCAGGTGTCCATATATATATTACATGTTTATTGTTTACTTGCTTGTTGTTCTGTAAAAATATCTAAAAATCCTTAAAGGATACATTTGTTTTATCTTGTTTTAGAAGCTACACTACATAAAATATTAAGGTTTTTCAGAGAATGTATTTTTTTCTCCCCAATTTGGAATGCCCAATTCCCAATGCGCTCTAAGTCCTCGTGGTCATGTAGTGATTCGCCTCTATCCGGGTGGTGGAGGACGAATCTCAGTTGCCTCCGCGTCCGAGACCGTCAGCCCACGCATCTTATCACGTGGCTTGTTGAGCGCGTTACCACGGAGACATATCACGTGTGGAGGCTTCACGCCATCCATTGCGGCATCCATGCACAACTCACCACGCGCCCCACCAAGAGCGAACCACGTTATAGCGACCACGAGGAGGTTACCCCGTGTGACTCTACCCTCCCTAGCAACTGGTCCAATCTGGTTGCTTAGGAGACCTGGCTGGAGTCACTCAGATTCGAACTCACGACTCCAGGGGTGGTAGTCAGCATTGGCTTCTTTATAATTAAAAGTCAGCACCACATATATATATATATGAGATCCAGCTTTTGACACTTAGGACAATTGAGGGACTCATACACAACTATTACACAAGGAAACATTCATTGTTGCTCAAGATGCTTTATGTAAATATCTACTTTCAACCGATTCTAAAGGGCAGTACAAAATAAAAACAAAATGTTTTCTCTCTTATATTTGTATAAATTATGAAAGGGTTGTGAACATTGATGAAACAAAAGGGGAATGCAAACTTGCGTATCTTCTCAACTATATATACTGTTTATTAAACCTCTGATTAATGGGTTATCAGCCGTCTTCCTTTTCTTCTGCTTTCTATCTTGTTTCTGCACAACAATCTAAATAGAGCAATTATATGATTTGGCGACTTTAAACAGCCATTTGGCTCCTTAATGTTTCCGTTATTGAGCCAATGGCTCCTAAGCCATTTTTTTTAGTCTGGAGCCCGGTTTAGTGGAATACATTTTAAAAGCAACCCTCCCAACCTTGTGTACGAAGTCAGTTTCCCTCAAGTTCACACAGGTGTCCTAGTAGAGTAATCACAGGTCAGCACATTAACTCATCAAATCAACATGTTCCACTAACGACTGGCAAACACAAAGTGTCCAATGCTTTTTGTCTTCCCTTCAAACACTATATTGTTTTTATAATTTCAAACCTAACAAACTTCTTTATGTGAAATGTTTTAGTTAAAAAGTGTATTTGTGCTATCTTTCTTTAAAAATGAATGCCACTTGCTTTGGTAATTTATTGATTTTTGTTCTATTCTCAGATTCTCTACCAACAAAACACATGTCCACTCTTTTTCATCATTGAACATGCATGCTGTCCTAAAATAGCCTTCCCTTGTAACCTTTGCTTTAATTAACTTAAAGTAATAAGCTGCTATTAGTGGCTTTGAATGGTTTACGTGGGAGAGAGGTGGGTGGAAGGATTTCTGCTCTCAGGTACTCAATCAAACGAGTGGATGCTTGCCAGTGTTGTATTAAACAAACCCCTGCTTTAATTTCCTGGCACTTTGCGGGGAAACTCCTCCACAATACTCGAGAGGAATATTGCAATCCGTGGAGAGTTGATTACTGTAATCCAAGGGGTGTGTTCAGTGTCTGGGCCAGGACAGAGCGATGCTCATGATACAACAGATACTATATCGTATATCAATTATATGTCATTATTTATTTTGCATTACGGTAATTAGAATTGGAGGGATAATGTAATACAAAAAAAAAAAAAAAAAAGCAACGTAATTTTGTTCTTTTGATTTTGAGGGTAATCATGACATAAAAATGTCCTTAACAGGTTTTGTGAGTTTCACCCAATAAGGAAATGTGCACGAAATGAATAATAAATTGAAATGTGTGTAATAGATTAACTGCGTCATGTACACCATACTCTAATCCAGGAAATATTCTGCATGTTGACTTCTCTTTCTTGAAGTATTGGCAGAGAGTTCTCCAGTGTGACCTGCATGTGTGTGTGTCTTTTGTGTTTCAGGTGGGGTATGTGTGATGTTATGTGAGTGTTTACCATGGTACAGAAGAGACTCTGGCTTCTGAATGTCACCGTCGCTGCCGCCCTCTGTCTGCTGCGTGAGTATTTACACCTTTTCATGTTCCAAAATTACAGTGATCCCAAAAAGGATTTGAACACTTAAGACACACTTAATATCTATATGTCACTGGACTGATGCAGTGACATTCCACCACACCCTTAATGTGGTTACGAGTGATTTAACTATATAACTTTTTTGTTTTTTTTGCGAACATGAAACTGTATTTATAGGAAAGACTGAGGCTAGTTGTCACTTGAGGTAGTTGCCACAAGGGCTATATCTCAGCAATGTCAAAAGTCCAATTGTGAGAGGGGCCTGGGTAGCTCAGCGAGTAAAGACGCTGACTACCACCCCTGGAGTCACGAGTTTGAATCCAGGGCATGCTGAGTGATTCTGGCCAGGTCTCCTAAGCAACCAAATTGGCCCGGTTGCTAGGGAGGGTAGAGTCACATGGGGTAATCTCCTCGTGGTTGCTATAATGTGGTTCTCGCTCTCGGTGGGGTGCGTGGTGAGTTGTGCGTGGATGCCGCAGAGAATAGCATGAAACCTCCACGCGTGCTATGTCTCCGGTAATGCACTCAAGCCACGTGATCAAATGCACAGATTGACAGTCTCAGACGCGGAGGCAACTGAGATTTGTCCTCCGCCACCCGGATTGAGGCAAGTCACTATGCCACCATGAGGACTTAGAGCGCATTGGGAATTGGGAATTCCAAATTGGGGAGAAAAGGGGAGAAACAAATGAAAAGAACAACCTGCCTAATATTGTGTAGGTCCCCCTCGTGCTGCCAAAACAGCGCCAACCCGCATCTCAGAATAGCATTCAGAGATGATATTCTTCTAACTCGGATAACCGCTCTGTACAATTGTGGTGAGAAGAATATCATATCATCTTAGAATGCTATTCTGAGATGCAGGTTGGCACTTTTTTGGTGGCATGAGGGGGACCTACACAATTTTAGACAGGTGGTTTTAATGTTGTGGCTGATTGGTGTATATACAGTATATACTGTGTAATATATAAACCCCTCTCACAACAGTGTCGAGACCCATCATGATTTTGTTCCTCAACTGTTTGTTTTGGTGGCTTCATGTGCAGAATCTGTCGCCGCTTCAAATTTTTATTACAATGAAAGGAAAACTTGGTAGAGTGTCAGACTATCGCATTTAAATATCGATTTAAACATATATTATGTTGCAATTCAATACAAAGTTACCTGCCAACTGGACAATGTTTTATTTACTTACTAAAGCTGATTTTTATTCGCAGCTTGGTGCTTTGCAACTGTAATTGCATGCTGTTCTTTTACATATGTCAACATTTGAGTTTTTCCAACTGTTGTAAATCATTCATACTGTCCGTTATCCCACCATTTGTGCCCTGTTTTCTTTCTCTCCATGAATCCTCTGCTGGTGTTTTTAAAGTTCTCACCCCTCCACCAAACCCAAACTTGTCCTGTCTAAAATAAACGTTTGTCTATGAGATTTGGTTAATTATTTTAGTACAAGCATGACCACAATCTCAACAGCACACCAGGGGTTCGGTTCAGCACTGCTTACTCACAGAACACGTTTGGTAGAAGGGTTAATACCATTCAGACAACAGACAACTCTTTATGTTCCTTATGGCTCACAATCTGGCAAGTAAACATTCCCGGGACAGTAAGAGTGTTAGTGCCGGTATTAAGGGGGGAAACACCCCAAACATTTAGGGGAAAGGGAATCAAATCCTCTGCAAAAAATTTAATCTATAAATCCAGATTTGGACCAATCTGGGATTTAGATTTTCCCTTCTCTCCGGGCACGTTTTCATCATGGGGTTTGATTCTTCGAGATAGCTGACCATGTGTGCGCCCCAGGGGGTCCCGGGTCATAGGAGGGGGGGTTATGTGTCTCTGTTCTGTCAGCAAGCATCATCTTTGAGAGATTACCCTTATTTTCAGGGTGAGACGAGGTACTGGGGTAGATCTGGCCTAAGGGATGGTGACCTGGGGTGCAAAACCGCTAAAATGGGTCTACACATCATTTCTCACAGTCTAGATCAGTGGTTCTCAACTGGTGGGTCATGACCCAAAAATGGAGTAAGGTAGTGAACAGTAGGGTAAAAACAATGATAAATTCAAATATTAAAATGCAACTAACCAAATATCCATGCATTGTTATTGTAGCAAAATAAAGAGGTGAAATTGCATTCTATATCCTTTGTTCCAGACATCAAAGGTTGTATGTCCAATCAAACTCTGATATTTTGGTGCAAATTCGTCTAAATAAAAAATTGGAAATTCTAGTTCATCCAAATGTTCCTATGTAGTTTGTCATGTTAATAATTAAATTATTTTTGGACCAATGATGTTCAAGTAAATCAGTGTCTGATTTTTTTTTCTTTTTTTTTTTTTTTGACAATGTTTTTGTTTACTTTTGTACAATAAGCAATTTTGGTATTCTGTTGGGTCGCCACTTGATGTAAAATCTGGATTCTGAAGCGAAACCAGTTGAGAACCACTGCTGTTAGAGTCTCCTGCTAGGAGAGAAAGTGTTTCATTTAAAAAAAAAAAAAAAGACTGAGGCGTCCAACATAATAACATGCTGTATGTTAATTTACATGCATGTCATCTCCCCAGCAACCCCCTTAATCTGGTTTTGCATTACCCCCATTTAGTGTGTTTGTGACATTACCCTCCTGCTTTTCTTTTGTGTCACATCTTATTTTCCATTTTACTTTCTCCTTTTGGCACTCGCTCCTGTCTGTGTTCCGTCAATCAGTCAGGCTGCAGAATGTCTCCCTAATTTTATTTACAGTATCCACAGATTAAATTCAGACAAACCTTCCAAACATTGCTGTTTTTCTTAAGTACACATTGTAACTGCAGCAATTATGACTAATGACAAATACTGATGTTTACCTCATTGTGTATTTGATCTAGTGTGAGCACAAACAGAAAACACATGTCAAGTGTCAAACAGGTGACAGATTTATTGTTAATGTCTTTTCTAAGAAAAATTAATTTAGTTATCTTAATGAGGAATTAATGAATTCTGACTTTATACACAGCAGTCCCTGCTGAAAAGAAGCCATATAAATTTAGTTGCATATTTTCTGATTTGGGTGTTGGTCTCCCGACCAGGCTTTTTAACTATTCTAACCAGTGAGACTTACTTGGGTCAACACTATGGCTATGCTGATTGATCAGCTAGATCAGTACCAAACCAACTCTTACCAGCATAAATCAGTCTGGACCAGCACTATGCCAGCATAAATTGGTAAAAAAATGTGTCTAGACCAGCCTTACCCATGTAAATCACTCTGATCCAGCACAAAACCAGCATTAATCAGTCTGGACCAGGACTAAACCAACATACAGGACATAAGTATGATTCTGCACTAAACTAGCATAAATCAATCTGGACCAACATTTACCAGTTTAAATCTGTGTGATCCAGGACTAAACCAGTATAGATCAATCTGGACCATCTTAAACCAGCATAAATCAGTCTGGACCTGCACTAATTAGTAGGAATCAGTCTGCACCAGCATTAACCAGTATAAAACAGTTTGATCCAGCACTAAACCAGAATAGTTCAGTCTGGACCAGCACTAAGCCAGCATAAATTGGTAAAAAATGTGTCTAGACCAGCCTTACTCATGTAAATCAATCTGATCCAGCACAAAACCAGCATTAATCAGTCTGGACCAGGAATGAACCAGCATACAGGACATAAGTATGATCCAGCACTAAACTAGCATAAATTAATCTGGACCAGCATTTACCAGTTTGAATCTTTGTGATCCAGGACTAAACCAGTATAGATCAATCTGGACCATCTTAAACCAGCATAAATCAGTCTGGACCAGCACTAACCAGTATAAAACAGTTTGGTCCAGCACTAAACCAGAATAGTTTAGTCTGGACCAGCACTAACTAGAATAAATCAATCTGGGCCATCACTAAATCAGCACGAACCTGGAGAATCACTCTGGATCAGCACATATAAATCAGTCTGGACCAGCATTAACCAGTATAAATCAGTTTGGTCCAGTGCTAAACCAGCATAGTTCAGTCTGGACCAGCACTAAGCAGAATAAATCAGTCTGGACCAGCACTAAACCAGCACGAAACTGTTGAAATCACTCTGGACCAGCAATAATCAGTATATATTTAAACATCACTGTGGCAGCAGTGGAGTCATTCAGGTTCCTGGGCACTACCATCTCACAGGACCTGAAGTGGGAGACCCACATTGACTCCATTGTGAAAAAGGCCCAGCAGAGGTTGTACTTCCTTTGCCAACTGCCACAGGCGCTGCTGATACAGTTCTACTCAGCAGTCATTGAGGCTGTCCTCTGCACTTCAGTAACTGTCTGGTTTAGTGCAGCTATGCAATCGGATATCAGAAGATTACAAAGGACAGTTCGGACTGCTGAGAAGATTATTGGTTGCCCCTTGCCCTCCCTTCAAGAACTGTACACTTCCAGAGTGAGGAGAAAGGCTGGAAAAATCACTCTGGACCCCACTCACCCTGCCCACTACCTTTTTGAACTGTTGCCTTCTGGCAGGTGCTACAGAGCACTGAGCACCAGAACTTTCAGGCACAGGAACAGTTTTTTCCCTCAGGCTATCCATCTCACGAACAGTTAAAACTGCCCCATTGAGCAATAATTAATGTGCAATACACAGCTTAGTCTATTTATATCCAACATACCGTACCATACCTTCTGCCATTTACAGTCCCTTGCTTCTGTATATAACAGATTTGAATTTGTATATTGTACATACGTGTGTGTGTGTGTGTGTGTGTATATATATATATATATATATATATATATATATACACACACACACGTCTATATATTCGTCTAAATAAAAAATTGGAAATTCTAGTTCATCCAAATTTTCCTATGTAGTTTGTCATGTTAATAATTACATTATTTTTGGACCAATGATTTTCAAGTAAATCAATGTCTGATTTTTTTTTTTTTTTTTTTTTTTTTGTGACAATGTTTTTGTTTACTTTTGTACAATAAGCAGTTTTGTACAATAGAAAATATACTTTATTTTCTATTCACTTTTTCATTTTATTCTATTTTTTAATTATTATCTCTGTCTTGTTGTATTGTTTGTGCACTGGAAGCTACTGTCACCAAGACAAATTCCTTGTATGTGTAAGCATACTTGGCAATAAAGCTGATTCTGATTCTATAAATCAGTTTGGTCCAGCACTAAACCAGCATATTTCAGTCTGGGCCAGCACTAACCAGCATAAATCAATCTGGACCAGCATTAAACCAGCACGAACCTGTAGAAATCACTCTGGACCAGCACTAAACCAGCATAAATCAGTAGAAATAAGTCTGCACCAGCACTAACTGTTAAAATCACTCTAGACCAGCATTAACCATTAGAAATCAGTCTGGTCCAACACTAAACCAACATAAATCAAACTGAACCAGCACTAAACTGTATCAGCATTAACCAGTAGAAATCACTCTGGACCAGCATGTACCTGCATAAATCAGTCTGGACCAGCACTAAACCAGCATAAATCAGTAGAAATAATTCTGGACCAGCACTAACCAGCATAAATCAAACTGGACCATCACTAAACTGTAGAAATCACTCTGGACCAACATTAACCATTACAAATCAGTCTGGTCCAGCACTAAACCAGCATTAACCAGTAGAAATCAATCTAGATCAGCACTAATACATCAGCCTAGACCAGCATTTACCAGCCTAAATCAGCCCGGACCACCATAAATCAGTCTGGACCAGCATTAACCAGTATAAATCAGTTTGGTCCAGCACTAAACCAGCATAGATCAGTCTGGACCAGCACTAACTGGCATACATCAATCTGGACCATCACTAAACCAACACCAACCAGCATAAATCAGTCTGGACGAGGATTTACCATTAGAAATCAGTCTGGTCCAGCACTAAACCAGCATAAATCAAACTGGACCAGCACTAAACTGTAGAAATCTCTTTGGACCAACATTTACCATTAGAAATCAGTCTGGTCTAGCACTAAACAAGCCTTAACCAGTAGAAATCACTCTGGACTAGCACTAATAAATCAGTCTGGACCAGCATGTAACTGCATAAATCAGTCTGGACCAGCGCTAAACCAGCATAAATCAGTAGAAATAAGTCTGGACCAGCACTAACCAGCATAAATCAATTTGTACCAGTACTAACCAGCTTAAATCAGGCTGGACCAGCATTAACCAGTATAAATCAGTTTGGTCCAGCACTAAACCAGCATAGATCAGTCTGGACCAGCGCTAACCAGCAAACATCAATCTGGACCATCACTAACCAACACCAACCAACATAAATCAGTCTGTACCAGCACTAACCATCTTAAATCAGGTTGGACCAGCATTAATTAGTCTGGACCAGCATTAACCAGTATAAATCAGTTTGGTACAGACCTAAACCAGCATAGATCAGTCTGGACCAGCGCTAACCAGCATACATCAATCTGGACAATCACTAAACCAACACCAACCAGCATAAATCAGTGTGTACCAGTTCTAACCATCTAAAATCAGGCCAGACCAGCATTAACCAGTATAAATCAGTTTGGTCCAGTACTAAACCAGCATAGATCAGTCTGGACCAGCGCTAACCAACATACATCAATCTGGACCATCACTAAACCAACACCAACCAGCATAAATCAGTCTGTACCAGCACTAACCATCTTAAATCAGGTTGGACCAGCATTAATTAGTCTGGACCAGCATTAACCAGTATAAATCAGTTTGGTACAGACCTAAACCAGCATAGATCAGTCTGGACCAGCGCTAACCAGCATACATCAATCTGGACAATCACTAAACCAACACCAACCAGCATAAATCAGTGTGTACCAGTTCTAACCATCTAAAATCAGGCCAGACCAGCATTAACCAGTATAAATCAGTTTGGTCCAGTACTAAACCAGCATAGATCAGTCTGGACCTGCGCTAACCAACATACATAAATCTGGACCATCACTAAACCAACACCAACCAGCATAAATCAGTCTGTACCAGCTCTAACTATCTTAAATCAGGCCAGACCAGCATTAATCAGTCTGGACCATCATTAACCAGTATGTATAAATCAGTTTGGTCCAGCACTAAACAAGCATAGATCAGTCTGGACCAGCACTAACTAGCAAACATCAATCTGGACCATCACTAAAACAACACCAACCAGCATAAATCAGTCTGCACCAGCACTAACCAGCTTAAAACAGGCTGGACCAGCATTAATCAGTCTGGACCAGCATTAAACAGTATGTATAAATCAGTTTGGTCCAGCACTAAACCAGCATAGATCAGACTGGACCAACATGTACCAGCACTAACCAGCTTAAATCAGACCGTACCAGCATTAAACAACATAAGTCAGTCTGAACGAGCTTGGAAATTCAAGTTGGTCTTTTCAGCAGAGAAAAGATCAATAATATTCCTGTTATGCAGGTTGAATTCATGTGTCTATTGTTAAATCTCTCAGGTCCCTCTCTGAGTGCTGAATCGGTGGTCCAGGGAAGGGTCGGGGGTTTTGCCGAGCTAGGTTGCAGCCTGACGCCTCCATCTGAAGGGGCCACCACCCCGAATCTCTTCCCCTTGCATGTGGTGGAGTGGGTCCGGCTGGGATACAACGTCCCCATCCTCATTAAATTCGGCGGCTACACACCACGAGTGCATCCGAACTATAGAGGTGAGTGTCACCTTAAACATAAATCAGTTTTCCATTAATATTCAGTCACAAATCTGCTGGAGAGACTTTTAAGACTTTGGCTTTTATGTGTCAGTCACATGTTTATCATTTAATTCTATTAAAAGGAATAGTTCAACCAAAAATGAAAATTCTGTCATTATTGACTCTCCCCATGTTATCACAAACCTGTATGACTTTCTTTTTTGGAACACTAGAAGAGATGCTTTGCTCTTTTCCATACAACGAAAGCATAATGACCAGGGACTGCCAAGCTCCAATAAATGTACCAAATAAACATTGTCCATATGACTATTTTTCAAGTCTTCTGAAGTGATACGATGACTTTATGTGATGAACAGAATGGAATATAAATCTGTTTCACTCTCAAATCAGATCATTTATAAAGCACTGAAATCAAACACGTGTCAGTAACATCAAACCTCATTTTTTTGTGTGTCTTGCAAGCATCTTGCAAATCAGCGATTTAATTTGAGAGTGAAAAGCAACTTAAATTTCATTATGTTCATCAAACAATGTGATCGTATGGCTTCAGAAGACTTTGGAATATGGTACATGATCAATTACTTTTACTTGGGTTTTATGGTGGGTTTTTTTTTTGTTTTTTGTCCTTTTCGAGCTTGACAGAGCAGCAAATACACCCAGTAAGGACAAAATTCACATTTTGTGAAAGTCATATGGGTTTGAAACAATATGAGGGCAAGTAAGTGACATAACTTTCACTATTTGAGGTGAACAATAAGAACTATAAGAATAATCAACTCAAAAAGCTTCATTTGCGGGAAGCATCATCTTAGGTGCAGTTTGATTTGTGAACACTGGCTGCTTGGTTACTGAAAGCTTTTAAAAGTTTTATTACAATGGCACAAAGACACCATTGGATGCTTTAAAACTAGTTTTCCTGATTTATGACCACTTGTATAGACTATGGAGGCCATATCCGCAAGTATTTATCCACTCAATACACTATAATAGTCCTGTTGTTGTTTCTCCAAGAGGTGAGGACACACAGCCTGCAAAAGGCTGATTTCCTGAGTAATTCAGTGAGAACTCGCTTGAAATCACTTTTGAGGCTGTTTGTGTCCTTTACGCGTTCCCAGAGAGGTGCTTGGCGGGGTAATACAGCCGTTTACCCCGGTGCTTGTGAAGGAGGGGTCGTGCTCTGGAATTTATTGAAGGGGGAGGGGTATTGTGTTGTTAAACAAATATCCCCATATAAATGACCCACCCAAACAAGTGCCCTGTAATTATGTAGAGTGTATTTCTGCGTCTGTGTGTGGCAGAGACGGAGGAAGGAGAAAAGGGGTTGGGGTGAGCCAGGGCGCACCCGTAATGATGCAGAGAGAAAGGAGACAGGGAGGGAGGAGGGGAGGGCGAACGTAACAGCCCATGGGTGTTATGGGTATTGAGCGGGACCCTGGATTAAGAGGGGTGGGGTTCAACTGTTGCAGGGTGGTTAGGGGCTGCATGACTTAGTTGAGAATCCAATGGATTTGACCCAGTAAGAGGGAAAATTGTTTTTGGAAGGGGAGCTTTAAGAATGGAAAGAAGGTCAGGAATAATAGATTTATACCAGAAAGTATTCCTTCATTGTGTCATGGAAAAACAAAAGACAATGAGTTTTCATCACTCACAGCCTCCTTTTTCCGCAGTAATTCACACCAAACATTCTTGATGTGATAGACTAATAAATCTAATCTTACTAATAAATCATACATTTTTTGCCATTTAAGATCCAATATCCACGTCCACTTGGTAGATTAACAGAAGCGCTAGCTCTCTTTTGTGTTGGTTTCAAAATCTACCAAATGCTAATGTAGACCGAGAATGTGCAATATCTTTAAAAAAAAATTATTTTAGTTTTTTACAGAAATAGAATGTTTGTTTTAGGTTGTGCATAGTGGTTCTCTTTACGTACCATTAACTTCCTATTTATATATGTAAATACAGTGTGGTGTTTATATATATATATATATATTCTCTAGTTATCAATATCAGCACTGGACAGTGAAATCACCTCTGGTTTCAGTTCACACTGTTAATACCATGGCTTTTTGTACATGTACCATGATAGTGGTACCATGGCATTCTTTGAAATACCTTGGAGTGAATATAAATATGGTAATCATTAAGTAACAGGGTATTATCATCTGATACCATTTCTGTACTGTGGTACCACCATTGTACTGTTTTGTAAAAGCAAGCAAGACCTCTCATTTGGGCTCATTAACACTGGGTTGGAATCGCTTGAATGATTTTGATAGGATGTCAGATGGAAATTTCCATGTTTCCCATTGGGATCTGATGTGTCAGTCTGGAAAGGAAGAGCAGTTGGTTCACAGATGAGGCCCTCTTGACCTAACACGTGGTTTTTATCAGCACACAAGAGAAAACTAATGCAAAGTCAGTCAACATTTGTGCTCTGATGCTTAGATAATGAGTCATGTGTTACAAAGGAGATCTGAGAAAAGGAAAAAAAATATTATATTCCTGATTATTCCAGTTTTAAGTATTTAAAACTATGCCTAAATAAAACAAACAAACAGTCAGGAGGGAGGGAAAGGAAAGAAGGAAGGAAGGAAGACAAAGGAAGGAAGAGAGGAAGGAAGACAAAGTATAGAAAGAAGGAAGACAGGATGGAAAGAAAGACAAAGGATGGAAGGAAGTAGAAGAAAAGAAGGAAGATAGGATGGAAGTTAGGGAGGAAGAAAGATGAAGGATGGAAGGAAGGAAGCAAGACAAAAGAAGAAAGGAAGAGAAAGGATGGAAGGAAGGTGAACAGAATGGGAGGTAAGAAGGGTGTTGAAGAAAAGAAGGAAGACATGATGGATGGAAGGAAGGAAGACAGACAGACAAAGGATGGAAGAAGGAAGAAAGGATGGACGGAAAGAAGGAAATAGAAGGAAGACTAAATGGAAGGAAAGAAGGAAGTAGAAGGAAGGAAAATGGAAAAGAAGGAAGAAAGGGTGGAAGGAAAAAAGGAAGTAAAGGAAGGAAGGAAGATGGGAAAGAAGGAAGACAGGATAGAAAGAAGGAAGGAAGATGCGAAGAAAGACAGAGTGGAAGGAAGGACAACAAAGGAAGAAAAAAGGAAGATGAAAGGCAAGGAAGGAAAAAAAGGAAAAGAAAGCTCAGTAACTTTAATTTCCCATTTTCAATGCTCTATCTCTTTTTAATTTTAGCCCAGTGTCAGAGGAAGTTGGCAACAGATGATGCAAATTACTGCTTTCCATCATCTGATGTATTTCCCCTCTCAAATCAAACTGCTGTAGGATGTAGCTTTCTCAAGCCACACCACGAGAAAGACAAGATGAAACCTGACCTGTATACATCTTTAGAAATATTGTCCTTGCTTAGAGAGTATAAATCAGTCTGGACCAGCATTAACCAGCATAAATCAGTTTGGTCCAGCACTAAACCAGCATAGATCAGTCTGGACCAGCACTAACCAGCATACATCAATCTGGACCATCACTAAAACAACACCAACCAGCATAAATCAGTCTGTACCAGCAATAACCAGCTTAAATCAGGCCGAACCAGCATTAATCAGTCTGGACCAGCATTAACCAGTATAAATCAGTTTGGTCCAGCACCAAACCAGCATAGAACAGTCTGTACCAGCGCTAACCAGCAAACATCAATCTGGACCATCACTAAACCAACACCCAGCAGCATAAATCATTCTGTACCAGCACTAACCATCTTAAATCAGGTCGAACCAGCATTAATCAGTCTGGACCAGCATTAACTAGTATAAATCAGTTTTGGTCCAGCACTTAACCAGCATAGATCAGACTCGACCAGCGCTAACCAGCATACATCAATCTGGAACATCACTAAACCAACATCAACCAGCATAAATCAGTCTGTACCAGCACTAACCATCTTAAATCAGGCCAGACCAGCATTAATCAGTCTGGACCAGCATTAACCAGTATAAATCAGTTTGGTCCAGCACCAAACCAGCATAGAACAGTCTGTACCAGCGCTAACCAGCAAACATCAATCTGGACCATCACTAAACCAACACCCAGCAGCATAAATCATTCTGTACCAGCACTAACCATCTTAAATCAGGTCGAACCAGCATTAATCAGTCTGGACCAGCATTAACTAGTATAAATCAGTTTTGGTCCAGCACTTAACCAGCATAGATCAGACTCGACCAGCGCTAACCAGCATACATCAATCTGGAACATCACTAAACCAACATCAACCAGCATAAATCAGTCTGCACCGGCACTAACCATCTTAAATCAGGCCAGACCAGCATTAATCAGTCTGGACCAGCATTAACCAGTATAAATCAGTTTTGGTCCAGCACTTAACCAGCATAGATCAGACTCGACCAGCGCTAACCAGCAAACATCAATCTGGAACATCACTAAACCAACATCAACCAGCATAAATCAGTCTGCACCGGCACTAACCAGCTTAAATCAGGCCAGACCAGCATTAATCAGTCTGGACCAGCATTAACCAGTATAAATCAGTTTGGTCCAGTACTAAACCAGCATAGATCAGTCTGGACCAGCGCTAACCAGCATACATCAATCTGGACCATCACTAAACCAACATCAACCAGCATAAATCAGTCTGTACCAGCACTAACCATCTTAAATCAGGCCAGACCAGCATTAATCAGTCTGGACCAGCATTAACCAGTATAAATCAGTTTGGTCCAGTACTATACAAGCATAGATCAGTCTGGACCAGCGCTAACCAGCAAACATCAATATGGACCATCACTAAAACAACATTAACCAGCATAAATTAGTCTGTACCAGTTTCAGAGGAAGTTGGCAACAGATGAAGCATATTACTGCTTTCCATCATCTGATGTATTTCCCCTCTCAAATCAAACTGCTGTAGGATGTAGCTTTCTCAAACCACACCATGAGAAAGACAAGATGAAACCTGACCTGTATACATCTTTAGAAATATTGTCCTTGCTTAGAAATAAACATGTTAAAAAGTGTCACATTCTCATCAGAACTATTAGAATCTCAAGGGATGAGTTAAAAAAAAAAAAAGGTTAATTTTTTACTCTGAAATTGTGTTGAGAGGTTTCGTTTGCTTCAGGTTTAAACATTCTAAGTAAGCTGCATCACGTCTCTAATGCTCTTCCTCCAAATGTCAAATATAAGTGTTGTGCATGTTGAGCCGTGCATCAGAGAAGTGGCACATTAAAGTTACCTATCCTTAAACAGTCTACACGATAAGATATCCACTCAATTTTAGATCAGCATGAGTGCTAATTGCATTCTTGGGCGATTAGACCGGCAGTCAACTTGATCTTTAGCACTTTGATCAGGTAGCGGTTTGACTGAGATATCAGTGTAGACAAGCCAGGAGAAGCTGGTATGGTAACATGCTGACAGCTGTGGCATATTGCCTTCAAAACCCTCATGAAAGGAAGGAAGACCATCTTTGTTTATTTTAGAGCTTTCCTTATTTATTTAAACTCTCCCTGTCGTTCCCTTTAATAGAGGCACGTGAGAATCCGTCAACATCAGTTAATGTTTCCATGACATTGTGTAACACGCTCATAAAAATACCTGAATAACTCATGCATATCAGCTTAATGGATGTTTAAGTAAAATTGCTGTTCTACTATAATTATCGCACAGACTGTGTGTTTCTTTAAAGTCAACATGAAATCAGAATTTACCCTATTCAGCTTTTTAATAAATGTTCCTGGTCTTATCGTGTATGATTCATCTGTGCATATAATTCTACAGAAAGTTTAAAAGAGTAATAAATGGCTCTTTAACTTTGCTTTTCAGACTTCACTTAAAAATTTAAAACTTAAATTTCGGGTTGTTTCTTACCAAGATCTATTATATGCCATTAGGAGAATTTAAATATTAAGCACAAGTTGCATGTACTACTTTTTTTATACTTTTAGGCAATTTTTTTAAGGTTTAAAGATAATCCCAATCAACTGGCAATATTCACTCAAATTTCTCCTTTTTTGGTATGCATAAGAAAAAGAGGGTGAGTAAATTAGGACAGAATTTTAAATGTGTTAAATTATGTTGACTTTAACTCTCTTTGTGAACAGCTGGATAGAGACCTGCAGAGTACAGTGGCATGTGTGGCGTGTATGGAGCTTGTACGCTCAGACTGTGCTGTCAGGAACTGTTAGTTTAAGAAGATCTGATCAAATGTGTTCTTACTCGCTGCCTTATGAGGAAATTAGGAAAAGACCCCCTGAGGGAGAACGGTCTGATAAAGCCACAATATACTTGACACCAGGGGCGTCTCTGTCTGGTGGGTGTTGTATTCCTTCTTCTCTTCTGCTCAGAACTTTTCAGTCTTTTTAAAGAGAACCTAAAGTTATTTGGGAACAGAATTCTGGCTAAATGTTCTGCATGCTCTCTGTGCAAGTGCATGTGCATTTTCCTTTTAACTTTTCTCTCTTTTTTTTGCTGATTTTAAAGGCATAGTTCCCCCCAAAATTACGATTTGGATAAATTTCGTTCACGCTTCTGCATCTTCAAACCTGGCACATTCACGAAACCTGTGAGAACTTTTTTTTTTTTGTGTGCAACTGAAAAAGGGAAGGAGAAACTGCACACAATAGGCCCTTTCCCACCTACAGTCCTGAACTTTTCCTTTAATAACTTAATGGATGAGAACTCTTACGAGGAACGGAACACCCGAGGAGACTTTTCCCCTGTTGCATTCACATTGCCAAAAGTTAACACCGTACTGACGTAATCTACCATTTTTCTTCTGACGTGGTTGGAACACGCAATTCAATATGAACAACAACAATGAAATCAACAACACCAAAATCAACAACACCGACAGATGATGCCAGGAACGGAGTTACACTTTTGTTTGGGCTATTTTACATGAGCTTTGGCTGCATCCGAAAACGTAGGCAGATGCCTAATCAGTTAATGGTTTAAATGACAGCGTTTTTGGATGTATGGAACTCTAAAGGAAACTGGTCTCTGAACAGTTTAAAAAGCACTTTATTTCATCCTACCTCAACCCCCAAAGGCAGCATTTTCCCATTTTCGGATGCAGTCTGTGTCTTCATGTTACAGTTTAACATGGCCGCGAGAGCTGTGTGTGCTGCAGCCGTAGTGAGAGATGAGACGAGCGGTCAGACTACCACGCAGCACACGCTGAATTTAGTGGACAACATGTTGAAAGCACTATAAACCTATTTATCAACACAATCTTTTACGATAAAGGCTTTTATTACTCAAATTGAATTATTGTACTGAAATACTCACTCACTGACGTAAAAAATACGTCGATGCAAATTATCATACAGTAACGGGCACGCAATACTTCCCTCATTTAAACTAGACTTCATGACGGTTTAGTGTAGAATAGAGTTCAGTTACCCACTCTTGATAAACATCTGATTATTTGTATCCGTCATCCCGGGAAAAATTGGATGTAGTAATTTTTCTGTATAGTCAAACAGTACAGCTGAACGAAAAGTCAAAGTGAGTCTCCGGGGGCCTGGGTAGCTCAGTGGTAAAGACGCTGGCTACCACCCCTGGAGTTCGCTAGTTCGAATCCCAGGGCGTGCTGAGTGACTCCAGCCAGGTCTCCTAAGCAACCAAATTGGGCCCGGTTGCTAGGGAGGGTAGAGTCACATGGGGTAACCTCCTCGTGATCACTACAATGTGGTTCGTTCTCGGTGGGGTGCGTGGCGAGTTGAGCGTGGATGCCGCGGTGGGTGGCGTGAAGCCTCCACACACGCTATGTCTCCGTGGCAACGTGCTCAACAAGCCACGTGATAAGATGCGCGGGTTGACGATCTCAGACATGGAGGCAACTGGGATTTGTCCTCCGCCACCCGGACTGAGGCGAATCACTATGTGACCACGAGGACTTAAAAGCATATTGGGAATTGGCCAGTCCAAATTGGAAGAAAAAGAAAAAAAAAAAAATGTGAGTCTCCCAATGAAGTTACACACACACACACACACATATGTGAAACGGTTTATCCTCTTTGTATACTTTGTTGGTTTTATTTTATTTCTCCAGAGTAGGAGCTCAAAATCCCCCAAAAATGTCTCGGAGGAAATATAGTTCCTTAGGTGCGAAAGTGACAAAGTACTAGTCCCGGTGGAAAGTACCTAAAACGGGATTTAGTACTGCCATTGGGAAAGGGCCTAATGGGTCTCATTCATCACACATGCAAATCATTGAAATTTTATTAAAATTGTCAAATTTTGTTCAGCGCAAATCAAACAATTGTAAAACAACTTTTTGCATGAATTGTTGCATTTAGTTCGATGGAAACTGCAAAACCATTTTTACGTAAATTGTTGCGTTCAGTTCAGTGCAAATATTCGTAAAATGATTAAGAAATTGTCACTTCAGATCTATATGACAATTTACGTAAGGATGGTTTTATAAACAATTTACACAATTCATTACAAATAGTCCATAAAACTATTCTAAAAAAAAATTGTCGACTAGATCAACGCAAATCATTTGTAAAATATTTTTTACGAAAATTGTTGCATTCAGTTCAGTACAAACTGTTTGTAAAACCATTCTGCAAAAATTGTTGTTCATTTCAATCCAAATGATTAAAAAAAATCACATCAGATCAATATTACAATTTACGTAAGAATGGTTTTACAAAAATTAAGTTATTCATTTCAAATCGTTCATAAAATGATTCTTTTAAAAACTGTCACAAATGCAAATCATTTGTAAAAGCATTTTTGCATACATTCATTCAGTTCAATACAAACTGTAAAACCAATCTTCCGTAAATTGTTGCTTTCAGTTCAATGAAAATTATTTGTAAAATAATTCTAATGAAAATTGCCTTTTTCGCATGAATGATTTTACAAATGATTTACACAAATTCACTAGCAAATCGTTCGTAAATCTATTCTTATAAAAAAAAATTGTTCAACGCAAATCGTTCATTAAACCATTCTAATGTAAATTGTTGCATTCAGTAAAATAAATATGGTTTGTAAAACCATTATTTCATGAATGAGGCCCAATTTAAGTGCGAAAGATATTTGAGAGCGAGCGAGGTCGGAAAGATTTTCACCAAATAATAACGTCAGTTTTGGTCTGTTTCACACACAAAGTTATCATATGGCTTTAGAAAGCTTGGAATATACTGCATGAATCATATGAGCTATTTTTATGATGTATTGTACTTCTTTGTACTGTTTACTTTTATTGTATGAAAAAGAGCAGTGTGAACATCTCCTTTTGTGTACCTCAAAAGAAAGTCATACCATGTGGGTGAGTTAATGAAGACTATAAACTCTTTCTTTAACTACAACCACAGTGGCTCTTCTCCGAAGAGCCAATATCTCCCCCCTAGACTCATCAGCCATTCTCAGATAAACTCTTTTATCACCGGACCTATTCAAAAGCAATGTCCCGTTACCTTTGCTTGACCTGTGAGGATTGGTTCACCACCGGTTTTGGTTTCACATTTCTTAAATTCCTCAACTGAAGTCTAGGTGACTTCAAGTGTTTAATCAGCCAAGATGGAAACAATGGCAAAGAAAAAGAAAAAACATAGCAGGAAGAGTTTTGAGTTTAACTCTAAACCTGTCTTGCAGCTTAGACTGGGCAGGTGTAGTCATCTAGCAAAATAGTTGCCACACAAAAGAGCAAAGAAACTCGGGATCCTGGATATCATGTTCCAGTATACCTGAGATGAGAATGCACCACATCAGATCAGGTCATTTTTGTGCCACAGGTCTGGGGAATTGGGATCACCATGCTTGACTTCTCCACAATGAGGTTTTTTTTACCTCTGAGTGCAGGAAGGCCAAGTGAGAGTTTTTTAACTGTTGAAACTACTCATGGGTAACAGGAATTGGACGTCTCGTGTTTAAAGTGCTAGTAAAGTCGTCTAGATTAAAAAGCTTGTCACAAGGTCAGGATTGTTATGGCACCAGTTCTTAGGCCATGTTTATAAGAGATGCATGCGATGCATCACAATGCAGCAAAATTAGATCGCTCCCATTGAAAATCAACAGAGTTTTCTACATTGTAAGTGCCTCATTGAGACTTCTATTTTTGATGCAGTGCATAGCTACTCCAGGCATGCTACTTTCCCCATTTGTTTGTAATAAAATTATTAATCAAATAGTATAGATTACTATGCATTTTATTAGCTACATATTTAACTTCTAGGCAGGGTATCAATACAGATTTCCAGTTTTTAAGCTCAGTTGACAGCATTTGTGACATCATTTTGATGACCAAAAATTACCAAAAATCGAGGTTAATGAGGCACTTGAAATAGAAGTGAATGGGGCCAATTTCTGGAGGATTTAAAGGCAGAAATGTGAAGCTTATAAGTTTAAAAAAGCATTTAGGGTCCAATAAAATCCATTTAATTTTTTTCCAAATTCCGTTTAATTTTTTTCCCGAATTCCGTGTTTTCTGTTTTATTTTCTCTGAATTCCTGGTTTTAAAGTTTAATTACACTTTATCATTTAAAAACGTGCTGTCGCATTTTTTCAATTTCACACTTTTAGTTAAATGGAGCTTTTATTTTCGGATGTTTTTGACTGCTTCAGTTCTTCTTTTCAAGTAGATTTTAAACTAGACAATCATTTACTGCCACATGGACATTAAGACATAACAAAGCTCAGGATCACTCAGTGGGATCAATGTTATATGTTACTGATGAACCTCTATGGTCATTTAACGGGTTTCCCAATAATCCGTGCTGGTCGTTTAGCAATAGCAGGTTGAAATTGGTGGCAGTAAAACGTTTGCTTTATTGATCGCTGCCTTTGGGCAACGCCACGGGCTCAAGTATTAGCCTTGTGTCTGTCTCTCTGACTGATCTGTGGGACAAAGACTAAAGCCTGCTGGCGGGGAGCAACAGGGACACGTTAAATGTAATCTATCCCACGACAAAGAGCTTTTCATAGAGGGTTGAGCGATTATCGAGGGTGGGGGGTTTCAGTGAAAGCGGGTTAAAAGCTGGTGGGGCAGAGGGAGCCGTTGAGCCCCCACCGCAGATTGTATTCAAATCAAAACACATCCCGTAATGCAGCAGGACCTTGCCATCCTTCAATTCAAACAGGGCGGAACAAAGAGAAACAAGTTCAAGGCCTTTCTCGATACAATCTCTCTTCCTCTGTATGTGCCGTGTGTTATTTTGTGGCATATTCAGGCTGTGTTGCAGTTTGTGCACGGCCGTATTAGTGAATGTGTCAGCGAGAGGTGCAGCCGAAACAATCACATGCGAGCCACAGACAATAGAGGGGGGGATCTCTCTGGCTTAGCACTGAGAGATGGAAAGGATCAGCCGGAACAAAACGAAACGGAAAAGATAGACTATGCTAAACTAAACTAAACGCTCAGTGTTTGATTCCCATAAGCATACAGTGGAAGATACCACCCTTATGTGCAGATTGTATAACGTGGAGATTCTGCATTTTCCAGAGGTCAGTCAATGATCATTGCCTATGTAATGCCAAATAAAAATTATTATGGCCAGAACAGTCAACATTAATGGTGTTGGCTATTGCATTTACATTCATGCATTTGGCCGATGCTTTTATCCAAAGAGACTTATAGTGCATTTTAGTTATACATTTTATTAGTTTTTATTTTTATTCTTAGGAATCGAAGCTGTGATCTTGCCATTGCTAGCACCATAAAATATAGGGATGTGCAAAACTACCAATTGTCATAATCAACTATTCGGTGTGAAGGATAATAATGTATAATATAGGCTGCGTTATATTCACGTGCATTTCAGAGGAACATACGGATGCTAAGCACATCACTTCAACATGGTAACTAGCAGATATTCAACAAATAAAAAGGCTAAATAACTATAGCATCTTATTGCACAAAACTATCAAAGTAAGAAACAAGAAAGTCTCCAATAAAGAACTGCACATAACCGCTTATGCGCATCCTTACTGCAGAATGACGCGCTTCAATGTAAACGGAGAGCTTGGGAGTCTTAGTGCGAACCTTGCTGCGTATTCAAAAGCACAGAACTGCAAGATAATATTGTGGGTACACATCTAGTTAACAACATCAAGCAGTTTAACCTTTTTTACTGCAACTACTTTTCTAAACAGTGTCAGACAGAATTAGCAAAAGACTTTAATCTCTCCAAAGCACCTAAAAAATAAGGGAACATTACTCACAGCAGAGGATTTAATGTCTGACAGTGATCGTCTTGTAATGTATTGTTGATGCGGTGCTGAAACAGCAGTGGTGCATAAATGGAAAAGAAACTTCTTTCAGCGGGTTTTACTGTGCTGACTGTTATTCACTGTTAAGCAAAGCAAGTTATCACACAAAAATGCTCTTTTAGAAGTTTCGTCTCAGTTTATTCAAGAATTGGGTCTCCCAGGTGGGCCTGGGTAGCTCAGTGAGTATTAACACTGATTATCACCCCTGGAGTCGCGAGTTTGAATCCAAGGTGTGCGGAGAATAGTGTGAAGCCTCCACATGCGCTATGTCTCCGCGGTAACGCACTCACTCGATTAGGGGTTCTCGCTCTCAGTGGGGCACGTGGTAAGTTGTGCGTGGATCGCGGAGAGTAGCATGAGCCTCCATGTGTTTTGAGTCTCCGTGGTGTCATGCACAGTGAGCCACGTGATAAGGTGCACGGATTGACTGTCTCAGAAGTGGAGGCAACTGAGACTTGTCCTCCACCACCTGGATTGAGGTGAGTAAACGCACCACCATGAGGACCTACTAAGTAGTGGGAATTGGGCATTCCAAATTGGGAGAAAAGGGGATTAAAAAAATAAATAAATAGAATTGGGTCTCCCAATTAAAACCACCACCACTTAAAATATTAATGTTAGTAATTGATCGATCAGTTGTTAGACAACTAGTTGATTAGTCGACCGCCGTAGCACATCCCTACTAATATATCAATTGAGCAAATTAGTATTTATTTATTTTTTATGAAAATTTAAATATGTTTGGAATTACACTAAAGTGAAAATAAAATTTTTAAAGCATGAGGGAACTGCTCTGCAAAGCGCTGCAGACATTTACATTTTCACATAGTGAGCAAGCCAAAATTCTTGTGAAGAGCAATTAAACGAATCAAGAAACTGTAGGGACAAGACTGTTTATCAACACAGCCAAATAAATCTGTCAATGGGGGTATGCATGTTTCATCACCCGCATCACCTCAGTTGCGCCACTTCTTGCTCTCTCCTAAGTGCGCGCAAGGAGATATAGAAGCCGCACATATCAAGGACAGTAAAGATAGTTAAAATGAAATTTGTGGAGCTATGATAAAAATGGCTTTCTTATGTTTTATCTATCAAAATGACATCATTTGGAATTATCTGTCAGTGTTTAAAAAGTGGAGGTGGAAATTAAACCTTTTAAATAAGATAGACATTAACCCGGCAACTTTTCTGGGACTACTCAACCCATATAAACGAGTGGTCATGCAAAGCCCTATGTATAAATGTATTTAGTAAACATTTCTACATTAAAATGTGATTACCATTGTATTACATTGCTGCCATAATAATGGACCATTTCAAAAGTTTACGTGATCTGACTCTCGTTTTTCTTTCCCTTCTACTTAAGAGTTCCAGCTCACAGTGGTGGAGCAGCGATGTAATTTTATTATTTTGAATTATTTCAAAAATTTCTGTCACACAATCCTCCAACTTTCACAACTGTCCATTACCAGCAGAGCTGTTAACACGCGCAAACGTACGGCACTTAGCAGTGGTCAAAAAGTATTTCCAAAATGGCTTTTGGATTATAAACTCAGAGATGTGGAATCGGACGGTAATTAAAGTACCACACAACCTTGGTGTTTGTCAAAAAACAGAAGGTAAATTGGCCGGGAATTTTCTCGCGGGAGGTGGGAGATAAACGCCGACATTTTGGATTCGGATGGGAATAAAATCACTAGCTACCCACTGTAAATGCTGGAATTACCTTACGTCCCCCTGTAAAATAATTGCCGTCCGAATAGGGCTTTTGTCGTATCATCACAAACATTTTCTCAGATACAGTTGACATGATTGGGAACAAAACAAAAGCAGTTTATTTCAGAGCCACCTTATTTATGCCCAGAGATATATAATGTCAAATAAGAAAAAAAGTACATTTTTTGCTACATTTATTTTTTTATTTTTTTTTATTAGATTCTTAGGCTGAAAGTCTCAGCATGTATCATAATCTATATCATTAAAAATGTTGAAAAGTTTTCTTTACAATGATACCAAACACTTGACCCTCCTGGTTATAATTTTGGGTATGCCACTCAAACAGGAAGTCTTTAAAAACACCTTCAGAGCTTAAAGGGTTAAACAAAAACAAAAAAATACAATCTTGATGGTTGGAGAGGCGGTAGAGTGGCCAAAAACTAAAATGTTTTAGAAGGGGCAGTGGCCCCCCATTGGAGGCACCACTTTTAGTGCTGTAGTGCACATTCTCTGTTGTTGTTGAAAAATGACTCATCCGACGGTCATCAAAAGAAGCTAAACATGGCACACAATACCCTGTAGTGAAGTGTGGAGGAGAGTTTCAGGGAGTTTAGAGCCAGCGAGTTTTGAAAAGCCGATGCCAGGATCCTAGCACCATGTGTAGAAGATCTTTTGGCAGACTCTTCTACCACCCACAGGGTCAGAACCTGACTGTTGCTCATATGAGCTGGGCAGGAATTGTGACGGCCGGTCAGAAGCCTTGCATCTTACACTCCACTGAACATCAAGCAGACTTTTCAAAACATCAACATAGGTGTAAAGGTATGGAGGTAGACATCATGTGATTGGAGAGTGGTGGGGAAAAGATTTGAATATGAGATCTGACAAAGCAGTAAGCCAAATTTCTTTCTTTTGCTTGAAAAGTGTTTGTGCTATATATTCCTTTGAAATAAATTACAGCTGGTTTAATATTTTGTTCTACAATACAAAGTCATTCATTTCAGATTATAAAGCTGGTCCTATTCATTTTAGAATAAATTTCAACAGAGGAAAGAAACAATGGAATAGAATGAAATGTGAAATAGACAAACACAAGAATAGATGAAAGCTAATACTGTAAATAGTTTGGATGGAAAAATACAGGGCAAGACAGGATTTCAGAAGAAAGATTGATCAGCAGAGAGCCAATAACATAGAAGAGGTCAAATGACTGGCTGTACTTGGAGAGAAATAAAAACATAAAAGCCTTCTAGGACAGGAGGAGGAAAACCGCGAGAAACTGGAACTCGCTCGGGAACGAGCGAAAGCTGAATCTCTTTGTCTCTGTATGTCTGGGATTTTCAAACTCTGATTGGTCGCTTGTGTCCTGGTGACCGGCCATCATGTCAGTATTGACCCGTGCTGAATGATGGACGTGTCTGGAGGAATATTATGGGGTCGGAAAAGGTCAAAGGTCATTCAGTGCTTATTGGCTGTTGAAGGGCCGTCATTGATACAGAAGGGCCTTCCTAACCCTGTTTTGGAATTCATGCAATGCACTTGCAACAGTAATCCAGTTTTTGTTTATCAATAAATTGCACTGTGGGAACAATATGCCCCATTCCTGCTGAGATCTCAAGTATTCCTCGAAATAACAAAATAGGAAATTTCTTCCACAGGACTCAACGTGGATTAAATCTGCTTGCCTCCTCGAGCCAGTAGTTTAGATTTTTACCTTTCCTTCAAACATTTTCACCGCCCTCTTAAACCTATAACTTCATAAACACACTTTTTCTAGTAAACAATGGCATATGGTATGTAACATTACAGATTTGTTTATAATTAATCACAGAAATCACATAATCACCCTAGCAATTTATAAAAACCTTACGTACTGCATATTAGGCAGCTAGATAACATTACTACTGCAATCTTCAGTATATATGTTTTTTTAAAGACCCGCCGCTACAAAGCAACACAATTCTACATTTAAACCCAAACAAACCCGCATCTGTCAATCACAGTCAGATCTATTGTGTTTTCAAATATAAACACACGACTCTCTCTCTCTCTCTCTCTCTCTCTTGCTGTAATTCAGTCTATCACTCAACTGTTTTGTACACTTAAATCAAAACACTTTTACCGTCCCTACGTGTAATTTTTCAAAATCATTGGCACAAACGTTTCCCCTTCTTCCCTGTGTTTTTGGCCCATCGGGTTTCTACTACGACTGAATTCAAATGTAAACTCCCACCCCATGGTTTCATCACTATAGCAACCTGAGAGAATTATGTGGGGAGGGGGCGCACACTTCATTCTGTTCCCATTGATGGACGGACGGTCTGTGGCGGGAAAGGGTTAAGTGTCTAATAGCGGGTGGCTTTTTCCCCCCGGTTTGCACATCATGTGCGGTGAGCGTTAATATTCACACAATCAGTGTGTGTGTGTGCATATAAACGTGTTTTGTTTAATTAAGTGTGTGCAAGTCCATTTGATGTGTCTTTGCCATAAAGCAACTGATGGGGGTTTTTCCCCCATAAGAATTAAATGGTTATTTTACCCTGAAATTAAAATTCTGTCATCATTTATTCACCCTCATGTTGTTCCAAACCCATACGAGTTTTCTTTCTTCGGTGAACACAAAAGAAGATGTTTCGAAAAATTTCCAATTTTTTCATACTATGCATAGTGACCTTTGACCCGGGAGAGGTAGATAATCATTTTTAAATACCACAGTTTTTAGTACGGAAACCAAACTTTGAGACTTTTTCAAGACTATCAATATACACATAATACATTTATTTATTTATTTATTTATTTTTTCAGATTTTTTTAATACAGTTGCGTTCACGGGTCAATTTTGACCCAGTCATCAATTGTGGCTTTACACATTATACTATGTCGATTTTTTTTTTTTTTTTTTGTACGTCTATGAATTTAAACACTTTCCCATACTCTCTCAGACACTTTTTGTCTCTTACTGGGACATGTTTTTTACAATCATGAACACACATGTACACATACAGTCACACACAGACACACACAAATTCCTGTACAAAACAGACATGACAGACGTAATAAACATAACAAATAAACTAAATCAAAGGTGCTGCTGTCTAAAGGGGGTGTGGCGAGTACTAAAGTTCATGCACACATTAGTCTAAATAGGGCTTGAAAGAGGAAATTGTCCACATTTTACTCTGCAGCCATCTGATGTTGAACCAGCTTACAGTATACTCACACACTAACATTCAACAGTTCATGCACGTAAATAGAATAGATTTAGCTTAAAAACATAGTAAAGAAGTATTAATGTTTTTTTATGTTGTTTAGTTGAAAAAGAAGTTTAGTTGAAAAAGAATATGTTGGTTTCATAACTTTTGACCACCAAATTGTATTAAGCAGTTATGAGTAATATGAAATTCATTAGTTCGTTATATTAAGATACAATTTCACAGAAATTTTGATAAAAAAAATGTTTTCACATGCATCACACTAGTATTTGATACATGTATCACACATGCATATTAAATATTGACGTTTATATTTGTCAGTTAACATGCCAAAAATATTCATCTTTTTACATGTATGAACAGTTAAGAACCTATTAATTACATACAATATAGTTTTAGATAAAAACCATTGGGTTATGAATGAGTTATAAACTATTTATTTATTTATTTTGCAAGAAGTGATATTTATTTGATATTTTTTTCATTGGATATTTTTTTACTTGTGTTTTATATTTTTTGTCGCATTGCTTTAAGAAGATCTTAAGTTTCTTGAGCAAAGTTTATAATAATAATAATAATAATGATAATATTGATCAACAATATTTTAAACTGAAATGTGGCATACTGTTATATTTAGCATTTTGGTAAGGTTGATTTATTTATTTATTTATTTATTTATTTATTTACTTTGACATTGTTTGTCTTGTTCCAAATAAAGAGGAAGTAGTTTTAATTTATAAAGTATTTAATGAATTGATTGGAGTTCCAAAAATAGGCATTATAATAGGGTTATTTAATATATAAACCAATTTTTATTGATTTTCAAAGAAAACTTTTATTATATAGTGATATATATTGTTATCATGATATAAAATTACTCGTATCATGATATAAGATTTTGGTCATATCACCCACCCGTAGATGTAAGTACAAATTGAAGACTCAGAGGTCAACAGTAGTGAAACATTTTAAAACATTTTTTGCTGGACTCAAACTCACAACCTTTTGAACATCATTCCAATGCTGGGTCATTTAACCACTGGGTCATTCAGCTGACACATTTTAGCAATGCCAAAGAGACTGTCCAAGTAAAGAGTGCAAAATGATTGCTGAGAAAATTTTGTCACAGCCAAGTGGATTTGAATTCAAGCAGGAATTATACAATGTAGTCCAGCCGACATAGTACTGAGCACAACGGGAAGACTCAGAGCTCAACAGAAGCACAGTTTTTAAAACTGAATTTTGCTGGATTCAAACTCACAACCTTTTGAGCCATAACCCAAATTCCACCGGGTCAAGATTGACCCGCGAATGCAAAAGGTGTATGCAGATACTGAACGCTATAGTAGGGTTAAAAAAACCTCCATTAAAATACAACCCCAATTCCAAAAAAGTTGGGACAGTATGAAAATGCTAATAAAAACAAAAAGGAGAGATATATAAGGTGTGATAAATAATTATATTCACCCTTTGCTATATTGAAAGCACTACAACTACACATTATATAATGTTTTTCCTTGTGAATTTCATTTTTTTTTTTTTAAATGTACAGTCATTTCAAATCAGATGATTGCATCACACTCCAAAAAAGATGAGACGGGCAATTTAAGACTAATAACAATTTGACAAGTTGAAATAACAAGGCGATATGAAACAGGAGATGTTAAACAGGTGAGGTAATTGTGTCATAGTATATAAGGAGCCTCCAAAAACAGCCTAGTCCTTCAAGAGCTAGGATCATTCGAGACTTGTCAATTTGCCAACAGATGCTTCAGCAAATAATCCAGCACTTTGAGAACAATGTTCCCCAAAGACAAATTGGAAGGATTTTGGGCATCCACAGATGCAAGATAAGACTTTACTATGCAAAGCAGAAGCCATACATCAACACTGTCCAGAAGCGCTGCCGACTTCTCTGGGCTCGGTCTCATCTTAGATGGAAAGTAGAACAGTGGAACCGTGTTTTTCAAAAACTTTTTGAAATGTGGACTCTTCAGACCAAAAAACAAAGCCCTCGTGTTATCCAGGCCAAAAAGGAAAAGGGCCACCCAAGCTGTTATCAGCATCAGGTCCAAAATCCAGTGTCTGTATGGGCCAGGGGTGTGTCAGTGGGTAACTCGCACATCTGTGAGAACACCATGAATGCAGACAGATATGTAAAAATTTAGGAGCAACATATACTGCCAGCCAGCACTGTCTTTTCCAGGGACGTCCCTGCATTTTCCAGCAGGGCAACTTCAAACCATATACTACCCGGATTTCAAGTGCATGGCTGTGTAAGCAGAGAATGCGGGTGCTAGATTGGCCTGCCTGCAGTCCTGACCTGTCTCCAATTTACAATGTGTGGCGCATTATGAAGCACACCATGTGGCAATGAAGACCCCGTACAATTGTGCAGCTGAAGACCTTTCTAAACTTAACAAACTTTGTGTTATTAGAAGAAATGGTGATGTTTCACAGTGGTAAACACTCGACTGTCCCAACTTTTTTGGAGCGTGTTGCAATCATTTGATTTGTAATTACTGTACATAAAAAAAATTTAAAAAATTCACATCAGAACAAACATCATATAATATTTAGTTGTAGTGCTTTCAATATAGCAAAGGGTGTATATAATTTACAAATCACTCCTTTTTGTTTTTATTAGCATTTTGCATGCTGTCCCAACATTTTCGGAATTGGGGTTGTACTATAAAAGTAGTCTATTTGAGTGTTAAGGCTCAGGTACAGTATACTTAATTGTTCCATCTCGTGCACGATCATATTTCAAGACTCCGCCATTATCTTCCCCTCTGCCGCAGCTCTCAAAACTCATTCGCACCTTTGCATATTTAAAGGTTTGACATGATGCCAAACACCATTGGCTTCTCGCATGTCTCACAACTGATCATGATGTGCCAAGATTGAATATGAGAAACATCATGAGGGCAACTAAATTTCATGAAATCCCTAATGCAGTAATTTCCACTCTTGTTTTGAACATGAGCTCTGGGAAGAGTCAGGAAGCATAAATATGTGGAAGATACACCACACTTGCATTATAGATACGCCCTTTCTTTAGCTTCTCTCTCCTGCTTTAATAACCTCCCTCCCCCTCTGTCCCCAGATTAGAGGAGCCCTTTAATGATGGCATAAACACAGACCCTCCCTTTGAATGACCATACTCTGGGCTGCTCCTCTTAGAAAAGGACAGTTCTAAAGGAGTAGATCAGTCAATAATTATCTATTTGAAATCTCAAACATGTCAGCAACTCAAAATCAAGGTCTGGTTTAATTTACATTTATGCATTTGGCAGACGCTTTTATCCAAAGCAACTTACAGTGCCCTTATTACAGGGACAATCCCCCTGGAGCAACCTGGAGTTAAGTGCCTTGCTCAAGGACACAATGGTGGTGGCTGTGGGGATTGAACCAGCAACCTTCTGATTACCAGTTCAGTGCTTTAGTCCACTACGCCACCACCACTCCCAATACTATAACTAATTTTTAGTCATAGTAAAGTTGTTTATAATATGTGGGATTGGAAAGTAACCCAGCCAGACTGTGAATTCTGTTTGATTAATTGTTATATTGCTCTTTCATGAGACTTAAACGAATGTTCTGGGTTCAATAAAAGTTAAGCTCAATCGACAACATTTGTAGCAAAATGTTGATTACTACAAAAAATAATATAGACTCTTCCTAAGCAAAAATCGGCAACCTAATCGCATAGAATGAATGTTACCATAACACATTTTTGCAAACTGACTTTTACAATTCTAAGTTTCGTCACAGTGAAATTTACACTAGAGATGCTAAAACAACTGTGCGTTTTATTCACTTTCACACAAATCACGACTTTTAACGCTTGTATTACAGACTCGCATATATTAACACACGTTTTCCACCGCTTCCGCGGTAGCTCACCTGATAAAGTGTTGGACTTTGAACTCGGAAGACCGCAGTTCAAGACCAGTGCCTGTTTCAGTGGCATACACAAAATTAAAGGCTTATAACTTGACAAAAAACAAAACAAAAACAAGGAGGGTCAAGTGTTTGGTATTATCGTAAAGAAAACTTTTCAAATTTTTTAATGATATATGTTATGATAAATTCTGAGACTTTCAGCCTAAAAAACTGCTGAAAAATCACCAGAATACTTGAGCCAAAAATGTACTTTTTTTCTGATTTGTACTGTCCCCGCAATTTTTGAAATTTTCCCGAACCTGTAACATTGTGCATTGGATACATAACCTGGCAAGTTATGCGAAACTCCGGGCCAAAGGCCATTGGCCGTTGGCTCAGAGAAAGCCCCAAGAAGGTACAGTGGGAATGCAACTGGCCCTGGCAAGCACTAGCACGCCCTCATTTGGCCTAATAGTGGAAACATGGCTAATGAGTCTGCATCATTGAGTCTGTTTCATTAACCTGGCACCATCTCCTGGTGGCCATATGTAACATTGTGCTTCGTGTGGATTATCTAATGATCTGTACAGCTGATTACCTTGTGTATGGTCTCATTTGAAAGATAATCACCTCCTGATATTTTTTGTTCTGTTTATTTTTCCTGAAGTTATAAGCAATTAAGCAACACCTGTTCACAAGAAACATAAATGTAAAAGACTTATACTTAGCTATTACTCGCAATATTTTTGTCTGTGTGAATAACAATTAGGCTGGTTGTATTATACTCTTGACACATGTCTATTTAATGAGTTTAATGTTTTTACTGATTGCAATAATATGTACAGTGCAATTTTTTTTTATAAATTATCAAAACGGAACACTTCTGATTTGTTTGCACATTTCAAAGCACCTGTTCAGTTTTGGTCATAATGCTTGCATGCATTGGAAAGTAGAGTTTCTAAGCTTTAATACGATAACTATTTTCTGTTGATCAAGACTGTAGTTATAAATATTTAGGAAATTATTTTGTATTCTCGTAGGCCGCTCATCTGAGCTTAACGGTTTAAGAGTTCTAAGCTATGAACCAAACCAATCAGCTCCGGGGTGAATCACAACATTATAAGCTTTGATTTGAAGCAAAAAAGCATTTGAAAATCAGACAAAAAGATAAAGGTACAAGACGTAACGTACGGTATCAAGATTTTTTATTTGTATAGTGCTTTTCACAACACACATCAGTTCAAAGCAGTTTTACAGAAAATCATGCTTTAACAGAAAATGAAGCTGTAATATATGTAATGTCTTAGTCATAATAGTGCAGTTTAATAAAAAACATGATTGTAGATTGTGCCTTTAAATAAATAAGTAAATAATACAGGTATTTGTATTTAGACCCCCAGTGAGCAGGCTAAAAGCAACAGTGTCAAGGAACACAAAAATGTGTGTGTACTTAACGTCTTTAATGAGGGAATGAACTACAATCCCATGAAGCATTACGATAATCGAATTAAAAATGATGGAAAAATGTAAAACTATTGATTTGAAGTTGTTTATAATAATTATAGAAACAATACATTTTAATTTAATTAAAAAATATTAATAGGGGGTCTGGATAGCTCAGTGAGTATTGACGCTGACTACCACCCCTGGAGTAGCGAGTTCGAATCCAGGGTGTGCTGAGTGACTCCAGCCAGGTCTCCTAAGCAACCAAATTGGCCCGGTTGCTAGGGAGGGTAGAGTCACATGGGGTAACCTCCTAGTGGTCGCTATAATGTGTAGTTCTTGCTCTTGGTGGGGCGCGTGGTGAGTGTGCATGGATGCCGCGGGAAATAGCATGAAGCCTCCACGCGCTCAACAAGCCACGTGATAAGATGTGCGGATTGACGGTCTCAGACGCGGAGGCAACTGAGATTCGTCCTCCGCCACCCGGATTGCGGCGAGTCACTACGCCACCACCACGACTTAGAGCGCATTGGGAATTGGGCATTCCAAATTGGGGAGAAAATGGGAGAAAAAAAAAAAATATATTAATATATTCAGGTATAAACAAATATATAATCAGTTTGAGAGTGTAGGGAGACTCGATTGCATCATTCACAGTACGTCATGGGAGTGTGCACTCGCTGCAGAGCTCTTTTGCCACAGTATGTTCACCGCAACTCTCTGATTGGTGGATCTTTTCGCTTCAGGATCATGGGCTGTGTAGTTCTTCACCAGGATTTCCTCAATTAAAAAATGCCAAACTGATGGCTTCAACATAAGCATATACCACCGCACAATAAACCTCAACAGACGTGAAGCAAAAGGGGTCTTGTATCACCATGAAGGGGTTTATTTTGCGATAGCAATGGGCTGAATGTACATTATCCCACTTATTACTCAGCTACTAACCAAATAAATAAGTACATGGACATAAAATATTGATTTGCGTTGACATTGTCATCTGAGAAGAGAGAAATCGCTGAACAGCTGAAGTCAACCTTCTGTGGTTTCTTTTTATGAAAATGCCCGTTTAACTCCTCATTATTCAGCCTATTACAAGACTACTTGCCAAATAAATGGACATGACACTTTGATAGGAGTTGAACATATTTTATACCTTACTTGAAGAGATCGCACAGCGATCAAAGAAGCAGGAGAGACTGTTCGCAAGGACCTGGATGAGCGGTCTGATTGGTGGAGCAGCGGTGGTTACAGAGCAATAACAGACCAATAGATGGTGCCATTGACCAATCATAATCAAGTATTCCAGGCCTCCATGTAATACATATTAATAAATTATCATTAATAATCAGTCAATGGGATTTTACTTTCGGAACCAGACTCTTGCGCTCTATTGCTCATACTTAGTGTTTGATCGAATTAGAAATATTAAGCTTTTGCGCATGACTTGTCCCACACTGTTGGTGCAATGGGCTAAGCAGTCAAAGTTATGATTTCCGCATGGCAGACAATAAAATGGTCAAACAAATCCTTTAGACCTACATCGAAGGAGGGTTTCAAGTCATATCTAGAGACCAGAATATTTTAAAGACTTAACAGTGGGATTTTTTTTTTACTTTTGGCCTGCAAACAAACACCTAGCAACCACCCAGAACACCTTACTCATCCAAATTCAGTATTAATGTATTCAATTCCTCAACAAATTGTGAAGTTACAAGGCTGAAAAAAATGCTTTGGATGTGGTAGTTTCCACCGGTTGTTCTACTGTAGGTATACATGTGGATTTTGAATTATAAACAGTAGCTATTTCAAGCATAATATATTTCTAATGAAATCTACTGAGTATGTTTTTGTGTCGAGGCTCCAGTTGTTTTGTTGGCATTCACAGTCTTAATTACAGACAAGTATCAACTATTTTGCAGAAATACTAATGAATAACGCTGGACTCTTTCTGTGTGTCTCTCTCTATAATTTTCTGTTACTGTAGGTCGTGTGTCTTTGAGTCGTGGAGCATCTCTTCTGGTTGATAAACTGACGCTGGAGGATGAGGGCTGGTTTGAGTGCCGGATTCTCCTGCTGGACAGAACCACAGATGAGTTCCAGAATGGCACCTGGAATTTCCTTTCCATCTCAGGTAAAACAAAGAAATGAAATGGATTTGCTCTGTTTCATAAGACTGGATTCATACACAAAACCTTTTTGAGGTATCGCTATCACTAAGGTTTAGTAGAAATCAGATATGCATTTGTTTATAAGATATATACAATTATCAACGTACCCTTGTGCTTTAAGTCTGTGCAATTGAATTAATAAAGTACCTTATTCCTATAATAAGTTATCAAACCTCTGATTAAAGCAGAGGTTAAACTTGTGAGCCTCTGTTGCTCAAATAAAAAGATTTGTTGCAGTAATTGAGAGAGAACTGCATAATCCTGTTATATTAGTGTGTTTGTATCTGCGAATCAGACACCGATGATGGCTTGCTCTTAAACTGTATTTCACTTACCAAGACCAGAAATTTACAATCAACTTGCAAACACACTAATCAATAGTGATAGACCAATATATCAACCAAACTGATTTAAACAAATCAGAACTACTTTATGTTTGAGCTACTTCAAGTTATGCAAGTATAATTATACATTTTATTTGAAATGGCCTTTTTTTCATACCCAAAGCGCTTCTACGTAAATGTACAGTATGCACAGTGTTAGTTTACAGCGTTTTGTAAACGATCATTATATATGCGGTAATGAGTGTGCTGGACAACTTGTCTTTGTGTAAACAGGGTTCTGGGAAAATACATTTTTTCTTTGTTCTAGTGTGTTTAGAGGGTCAATAGCAGCGTTTGTTCTTTAGTTATGCTTCACTGAGGTCATTGAGCGCTTAATTAGATATGTTACACTTTGAGAGAGCCAATAAACAACACATGTTTTAGAAAACGTAAAGCAATGATTTCAGCTATTTGCCACTCATATCTAATTGAGTAGGAATGAACAATACTGTATACAGTATATTAGTGACCAATGCAATTACCATTTATATTATGAAAATGTCATTTTTGTTTTTAAATCATAAGTATTGAACCAAGGCATACATCATTAATCTTATCATTATATTAATTATAGAACACGTATACAGGTGTACATTTACTAACCAGAAGCCTTTTTTTTTTTTACTTAGACATTGGAAACTATATAGATAGTACTGATCATGATAGTAATAAGAAAGCAATAAAACTGTGAATTTGTGCACCTGATAATAAGGCCCTGTGTGTGTTTTGTTAGTCTTTATTTTTTTTAATAACAGTATAATATATTGGTGACCATATAGGTATCAATCAATATTAGCTTTTTTGGTATTTAGGCCTGTCGCCATTATTAAATAATCGTCTGATTGTGTTATTGATTATTGTGCACTTTAAAGAATAAAGAAACACATTTTCGACAGAATCTCAAAGGTTTCCCTTCATGAGAAATAAAGGCTCGTGGGTTTAATATGAGAGACATAAAATAACGTATGAAAGTTACGAATTTAGGACAGAAATATTTTACTATTACTTAATATAATATAGCCAATGTAATTTAATGTGTTGTAATATTATAATATAATATAATATACAATGTCAATTATTTGTGCATACCACAATGTGCATTAATTGCTCATAAAATGTGATCTCATCTTCATCTGTCACAAATATAGACAAACACAATGTGCTGAAGCTAACAACACACAAACAATTATAATCTTTCATGTTTTTATTGAATACATCCCATTAAACATTCACAGTACTGTGGAAAAAGTATGTGAACCCTAGGATTTAATAACTGGTTGAGCCTCCTTTTGGCAGCAGTAACCTCAACCAAACGTTTCAAGTAGCTGCGGATTAGACCCGCACAACGTTAATTTTGGACCATTCCTACATACAGAACTGCTTCAGCCATATTCTTAGGATGTCTGGTGTGAACGGCTCTCTTTAGGTCATTCCACATCATCTCTATTGGGTTAAGATCTGGGCTCTGACTGGGTCACTCCAAAAGGTGGATTTTCTTTTTTTTGAAGCCATTCTGTAGTTGATTCACTTCGATGTTTTGGGTCATTGTCCTGCTGCATCACCCAACTTCTACTGAGCATCAACTGGCACACAGCCACCCTGACATAATCCTGTAGGATATCTTGATAATCTTTGGAATTGATTTTTCCCTACATTGTATTGGTTCATTGTATGATTTTTCCCATTCGGTCCAGGCCCCGAAGCAGCAAAGCAGCCCCAAATCATGATGTTCCCACCACCGTACTTCACCATTGTGATGATGTTTTCATGTTGTTATACAGTGCTCTTTTTACTTAACGACAATGATTGGTATACGGTGCCATACGAAGTGCTGTGTGTTCTTCCCAAACAATTCAATCTTAGTTTCATCAGTCCACAAAACATTTTCCCAGAAGCTTTTTGGAGTGTCAAGGTGGTCTTTGGAAAACTTCAGCGTGCAGCAATGTTTTTGTTGGAAAGCAGCTGCTTCCTTCATGGTGTCCTGCTATGGACACCATGGCTGTTTAATGTTTTCCATATAGTAGACTCATGAACAGAGATGTTAACCAGTTCAAATGATTCCTTCAATCTTAAGCTGTCATTTTAGGGTTCTTTTTTACCTCATTGAGCATTCTGCGGTGTGCCCTTTGAGTCACCTTGGCTGGACGGCCACTTTTAGGGAGAGTAGCCACAGTACTAAGTCATCTCCATTTATAGACAGTTTGTCTAACTGTGGACAGATGAATATCTCAGCTCTTCAAGATAACTGTAACCCTTTCCAGCTTTGTGCAAATCAACAGTTCTTGATCGTACATCTTCAGAGATCTCTTTGCGAGGCATGGTCCACATCAGCAGATGCTTCTTATGAACAGCAAACTCAAAATGTTTGCGTGCTTTTCATTAATAGGATGCCAGGTTTGCCAACTCCTGACTCTGCTTTTGTTGACGTCATTAGCCTAGGGGTTCAAAAACTTTTTGCAACCTACACTGTTAATGTTTGAATGATGTATTTAATATGTACAAGAACAATACAATAATTTGTGTGTTATTAGTTAAAACAGATTATGTTTATTCATTATTGTAATTTAGATCAAACCAGATTTTAAGACAAATTTACACATAAATGCAGGTAATTACAAAAGGGTTCACATACTTTTTCTTGTCACTGTAATATAATATAATAACTATTTAGGTTGGCATGGGCTCCACAAACAACAGTGTAAATGTAAAACAGGCCAAGACTAAAGTTAATCAAAAACATTTGGAAGTATTTGGAAATATTTTGATATTTTAAATATTATTTTTATGTCATTCATAAGATTTTAAAGCCTTAAAGAAAACCGTATATCACTATTTTATTATATGATTCCAATGAAGCACACATACAACTTAAGAAGTATGACATTTTCGTTTGACAATAATCGTCATAATTGTGAAAACCGTAAAACGGACAGTTAATCGTCATAATCACAATTATTTGTTTGACAATTAATAGTCAGCCAAATTTCATAATCGTGACAGCCCTATTGGTGTTTGATTATTCTGTTATTAAAGAAACAATTAGCAAATAATACCAAGGTTATTGGTTTTCAATTCAAACAGTAAATGCTTTTTCTATGCCAAGATTCAAAGTTCAAATACCGTTATCTTTATTTTTGCCATTACCTTTTCTCCTGGCAAAACATAATTTTTAATAATGTTGGTTGTCAGCCATAACAAAAATTCAGCTGGTTATAGTAAAATAAAAATTTAGATTTTTTTTCGCACATTGATCTTTACAATCTCTTTTGTAGTTCCTCCAGTGTTCATAAAGACACCACCTGCCTTTCTGGAGGTCCTGTTGGGTGAATCTCTCACACTTCACTGTGAAGCTCATGGAAACCCCAAACCCATCATCACCTGGAGAAAAGATGGAACTACAGATAAGAAACATGATACAATTCAGGTAGACAGGCTTTTTAGTTGAAAGTCAATTAACTGACCGCTGATAAAAGAAACTTTTAAAAGTCAACATGAAATCTATTTACTTTATTAACATCTTGCTCCTATGATCTTGCTCCCTCTTATCTTTCGAACATGTTGATTACATACACTCCATCTAGATCTCTGAGATCAGAAAAGCAGAACTTGCTCTGTATTCCCAGATCTAGACTTAAACAAAAGGCTGATAGAGCTTTTGCCATAGCAGGGCCTAAACTTTGGATCTGTTCATCAGATTAGCTAAATCACTCTCTGTTTTTAAATCCATGTTAAGAACGCACTTTCTCTCTCTTGCTGATAATAATGTATGACTTATTATATTGTATGATATATGCTTTTTACGCCATATGTACGCTCTTGTATTTGTCTTATTGTGTTTGTTAGCATTTATGTGATGCTCTTATTGTAAAGCACATTGGTCAACAAAAGTTGTTTTAATTGTGCTATATAAATAAATAAAAAGAAAAGAAAAGAACATGGTTCCTAGTTCCTCGTTTCATTTTGCACAGTTAATCAGTGCAAAACTTTGGTATGCAACGGCTACTTTTCACGATTCAATCAATTCCTGCAATTTTTGGCTGTTCACTTGAGTATCTCTTTTACCTCCTAAACATTAATTTCCCTCAACAGGTACTCAATGAAACCTTGTTATTAAGCAAGGTTACCAGGGAAACATCAGGAATGTACAAGTGTCACGTGTCAAACCCAGAAGGGAACCTCTCCCACACCACCCAGCTGCAGGTCAAAGGTCAGTTATGCACCACCTTTTGTCCACGTGGGCACAGAAAGGCAACAGCACAGCTGTGACAATGAGACTAAACGCAGTTAAATGGCTTGTAAAGTATTAACCATTTACCTTAAGCAGCATTGGGCATGAGGACATTGCATCTGTGGTGCAAATTGAATAAACTGCTTAATCTGAGCTTCATATGTTTTGCAAATGGCTCAGCTAACATTAAAGCGGAGCTTGTGATGCATTCCATTTGACTTAAAAAGTCAGAATTTCCAACATCCTTGGAAAAATGCAATAGAACATTACTGAAAGTCGAACTTCCAACCTTGGAAACTCATCCCTGATATAACCAAGATGCTACATTCAAGCCACTTGTTGAAAAAGTATATCATTACACTAAAAACTACTGAAAACTAAAAAAAATACATTAAAGCATTTTTTTAAAGGGGGCAATATATGTATTTTTTTAAATGTAACAGATGAAATAATCTGTTATAAATGTAACAGATGAACATATGATCGCATATGAAAACATTCAGGATTTTTGAATGAATTAATCTCAATTACAATAATAAAAACTGAGCGGGGCCTGGTTAGCTCAGTGGTAAAATACGCTAGCTACCACACCTGGAGTTCGCTAGTTCGAATCCCAGGGTGTGCTGAGTGACTCCAGCCAGGTCTCCTAAGCAACCAAATTGGCCCGGTTGCTAGGGAGGGTAGAGTCACATGGGGTAACCTCCTCGTGGTCGCTATAATGTGGTTTGTTCTCAGTGGGGTATGTGGTGAGTTGAGCATGGTTGCCACAGTGGATGGCATGAAGCCTCCACACACGCTATGTCTCCATGGCAACGCGCTCAACAAGCCACATGATAAGATGCGCGGATTGACTGTCTCAGACGCAGAGGCAACTGGGATTCGTCCTCCACCACCCGGACTGAGGCGAATCACTACACCACCACGAGGACTTAGAGTGCGTTGGGAATTGGGCATTCCAAATTGGGAGAAAAAGGGGAAAAATCCAAAAAAAAAAACAAATGAAAAAACATAGAATACACTGTAATTTATCAAAAAACAAGAATGAACAGCTATTTACCTGGTTTATTTACCGCCTGAATGAACCAATTCAAAATGAATCAGACTTTTAAAAACTGTATGAGTGAGAGGACAGTTTTGAAGAACATGTTGGATAATGGTGCTTTCAAGTCCTCCTGGGAAGTTCGTACTTAAATACGATGTGATGTGTGTTCAAGTGATTTTAATTGGAAACAAAGGACCTGTTTTGCAATTTCATATTTATTTCTCTCTTTTTCACTTACTAGTGAAGGTAGGACGCTTTTTTAGAACCAATGCAACAAAAAGTGCAAATGCATGAATTAGGTGTATAATTAATGCTTTATCCATTGTATCATTCCAGGGACGTGTCGTCCATATAAGCAAGGTAAGCAGTGCTTACCTAACAGAAGGGTGAAAAGAAAAATGACACTATGAAATATTTAAATATAATTGTTAATATAAACTACTGTTTTCGTTCAAATTCGTCATGGTTCATCTCAGTTGAGCAGCACAGGCAGTTATTCATTTATTCTGTTGGCACCACCCTCAGGTATAAGCACTTTATGTTATGCTTTCTCTGATTCACGCCCGCTACAAATGGCCAAGGTAAGCATGCTTACCATAAAGAGTGAGCCAATCAGTAGCTCCTTCAGTCACGCTATCTGATAGGCTAGATTTTTGTTTCCAACACGTTCAAGTTGAAAAACGTACATCAACATGTTCAAGTTCACGTAGCTAATGTGTTATTAAGTGCTAAAATGGAAAATAGATATAGTGTAAGCATCGGCGACCATAAGTTGATTTCAGTGGAATCGAGAAAGAGAGGCTATCGAAAATTCAACAAGCGGCCGACTTTTACAACAAAGAGACAGAGTTGTTCATTCGCAAGACGAGATGCATGATTTTGTGTTCAAGGAAAGGTAAGTTAATATATTTATTAAAAAGCTGTGTTATTGATAATAGGTCATATATACTAGGTCATTGTTTCTGGTTAGTCTGAGGCTATGAAGTATTGATCTGGCAATCATGTCCTTCTTGTGTCTGTTTTACAGTATAGTTCTAACGTTAGGGTGCAGTGTCTGTTTAAAACAAAATATTAAAGGATGTAGACTGCCATGTCTGCGTTACATTTGCCTTGTGCATTCAGGTTAAGATTGTTGTCTTTGGTGGTCAGATTAGTTAATTGCTGCTGTCCATTCCAGTGGTTCTGAACTGTGAGAGTGACGTGTGAGGCCTATAATGTTGAAACATATAGCCTGCTAGTATCTAGCAATCTTTTCTTTTTTTATTTGTATGTCAAAATAAGCTCTTCTGGCACTATGGTTCATTGTATGATGGACATAAACATGTTCGGCTCGATATATGACAATCTTTAATTTGTGTGATATGACCAGTATTACTGTCCTGAATTTAAAACAATTTGGTCATGAAGTTCACCACTGTGACATAATTGTTTCCATTGACTGGTGGGTTCTAAGGCAACAATTTACGTCAATAACATTTCCGTGACATCACACTCACCCGTATAATGTGTTTTGGGCACAGCTTTTAAGCCCACGGCATGTGCCTGTATCATTCTAGTGCGGCCACATGTAATGATCAGAAATGTAGTTTTGTTGCAAACGCTTGTCACTGCATAAACCAGCTAAATGGGTCTTATTTTCTGGCAAGTTTTATTTTCATTATTACCAATAACAATTTGCTTCTGCCGTGTTTCTTAAGTCTTGAAGGTACCATTATTACATTATCTTGCTTATTACTGTAGCTTGCTCATGCAAAATACAATGAGACATTAAAAACAGTGATGTACGGTATTGTCACGCCACAACGCTACTTGTTGGAAACTGTAGCTTATTACTGGAAATGTAACAAATGATTAAAATAAATTATCAAAATTCACTATAAACAAAATAAAAGGCATTAATGTGTCAAAGTTCCTACATTACATGACAATAATACCCATATAGAAAACATTTTAAAACAAGATTTTAAGACATGGTAAATGATCCTCTATGTTGATAATCATACACCTGAAATGCAAATGCTGGCATTGTCAGCTTGCTTCTTATACATCAACTTATGAGCATTGGACAACAGAATGCTACATGGTCAGAAGCTGGAATAGTATGAAGTAAGAAAATCCCACATCTGTTTTTGAATGGAACAAAACATAAGAACTTACCCTAAAGTGACTATTCTTGTAAAACTGTAGTCTGAAATGAGCAAACACTACCCCCTTTTGGTTGGAATGCCACAGCACAATGCACTGTGGTAGTTGATTTATCATATTCTTATCATATTCTGGGTTTTCCCACAATTCATGTTGCTAGCTTGAACCATGAACATTTGCTTAATCCTAAATCTCAGCCCTGACCTTACAGCTTCCTCAAATTTGGATGCTCATCAAAGCTGTTTACATTCTTCCAAATTTCTTCCATGGTTTTTAAACAGGTCCTCCAATTATCATCATTTCCCCCGAGGACACCACCATGAACATGTCCCAGGATGCAGTTCTGCAATGCCAAGCGGAGGCGTACCCTTCTAACCTCACATATGAGTGGTGGAAACAAGGACAAAACGTGCATCACATCGAGTAAGTGAATTACTATTAAAACCGTGCTAACATATTTAATATATAGTGTAGCATTAGTACACATCACTCTGGAAAACCTGATTCTGAATGGTCAATCACTGCATTCTTCTGTCAGATATTTTTGTATAATGACCGCTAAACTGTATAATTTCCCTAAATAGCTGTGCTAGTTTAATGTCTCTCGTATAACTCCTCACTTATTTTCTTCTCATATAAGAAAATGATTTCAGCTCGAATCACTATTTCATGACCATTTATTTATTTAAGTAGCCGGGTCCCGATTACCTTTAACTGGGGCCGGATTCACGAAAATCTTCTTAAGAAAAAAAATTAAGATCTTAGGATAAATTATAAGAAGCTTATAGCAATGCTGTTCAGGAAAATGTATCATAAAAAATATGTATTTATTATAAAATGTAACATTTCAGAAGTCTTTTTGGGAATGCAAAATATTCTTAACTTTTTTTCTTAAGTAATTAGAAGAAAACAGTAATTAAGAGGAATTGTATTTTTTAAAAAGTATCTTGAATCTGGCCTCTGGTTTATTTTGTGATTATGAATGCTGTACATTATGTCACTCATAATGGTGAAAGTTATCTTTTTGTTTGTTGTTGAATAGAGGCTAATTCTATTAACTGCATGGAGAAAAAAGAGAGAAATGGTCAATAAAGTGTCTAGTTGGGTTATGGCCTACACTAAAATCAATAAATATGTATATATATAATATCTAAATATACACTGATGAGCCAAAACATCATGACCATGTGAAGCGAATAACGTTGATCATCTCCTAACAAGGCCATATGTCAAGGTCTGGGTAGATTAGATGGTAAAGAACAATCAGTTCTCGTAGTCAATGTGTTGAATGCAGGAGAAATGGGCAGGAGTAAAGACCTGAGCGACTTTGACAAGGGCCAGATTGTTATGGCCACATGACTGTGTCAGAGCATCTCTGAAACGGCAAGGCTTGTGGGGTGCTCCTGGTCAGCAGTGGTGAATACCTACTGACAGTGGTCCGAGGAGGGATTAACCACAAACCGGCAACAGGGTGTTGGGCGCCCAAGGCTCATCGAATACCCGAGGGCAACAAAGGCTATCCCATCTGGTCCGAACCGACAGAAGGTCTACTGTGGCACAAGTCACAGAAAACTTTAATGATGGTTACGGGAGGAATGTGTCACAACACACAGTGCATCGCACCATGCTGCGTATGGGGCTGCATAGCCGCAGACTGGTCAGCGTGCCCATGAAGACCACTGTCCATCATTGAAAGGGCCTAAAATGGGCACGCGAGTGTTGGAATTGGACCATGGAGCAGTGGAAGGAGGTCGCCAGGGGCCGGATTCACGAAACGTTCTCAAGAAGAAATTTCTTCTTAACTACCATTTTTTTCTTAATTTGTAACTTAAGAAAAAACGTAAGAAGCATTCAGATTCTTAAATATCATCGTAAACAACATCTTAAAGTTAGGATAACCTCACAGTTACCTTTAAATTCTAAAAGGTAAGATGTTTAATGAATTAACTGGGTTTTTCATGTTGAGTCTGAAGTCGCAGTGGGCTGTCTATGTAGAAATGTTATTTTAGACCAAAAAAAAAACGTTTTTGACTGTTTTGTGTTTAGTTATATTTTTATTTTCAGCTTATAAACCATGTAAATGTTATCACCAAATTCAAACAATAAATGTTGTTTTTAAGCTCCTTAATGTGGTGATCAATCATGCTAATTCAAACGGATGTGCTACATATATCGCTCTCCACGATATTTAGAGTTCATAGAAACATAATAATTATAACATTAGAAAGCTGAGACTTTCTTTTTCACCCCCCATCCACATCCCTATCAGAGTTGGGCACAGCGGAGACAGCCTCCGCCACCTTTTCCCATTTACCCGCCTCATACATTCCGACGTGATATTATCAAACTTCCTAAGGAGAACTTTCTCCTTGCAATAATTTCTTCAACAAGAACATCCAGCTCTTGCCTACTGAAGTTTTTGTTTCTTTTCTTTTCTTCCATGTCAAATTAAAGTTATCAAATGGTTAGCAGCAAGTAGATTCTCCTATGACGGGTAGTGTCGTCTCATGCACTTTACATTAAAAAAAATGTTATCACGAGGTGCTTGCTACTTAAAAAAAAGGTTAATAGATAAATTTATCATTACAATTTACCAGTGTTGAAGTATTGAATTTGTTGTAGGCTATTAGACAAGGCAACTTCAGCAGGCTGATCAGACAGTGTCAAAGCCTGTCTTTTTATAATTAAGAAAAAATTTAATATTTTCTTAAGAAAATATTTGAGAACTTCTTAAGAATTCTTTAATAATTGCACTTAGGGACATTCTTACGAACTTCTTATAATTTATCCTAAGAACTTTCTTAATTTTTTTCTTAAGAACATTTTCGTGAATCCGGCCCCTGGTCCGATGAGTCCCGTTTTCTTTTACATCACGTGGACGGCCGTGTACGTGTGAGCCGTTTACCTGGGGAAGTGATGACACCATGATGCACTGTGAGAAGCCGGTGGAGGGAGTGTGATGTTCTTGGCAATGTTTTGCTGGGAAAACCTGGGTCCGGCCATTCATGTGGACGTCAATTTGACACGTGCCTGATGCCAGTGGCCTCTTTTAGCAGGATAATGCACCCTGCCACACTGCACACATGGTTCGGGAATGGTTTGAGGAATATGATGAAGAGTTGAAGGTGTTGCCCTGGCCTCCAAATTGAGCATCTGTGGGATGTGCTGGACCAACAAGTCCGATCAACGGCGGCTCCACCTCGCAACTTACTGGACTTGAAGGATCTGCTGCTAATGTCTTGGTGCCAGATACCACAGCACACCTTCAGGGGTCTTGTAGAGTCCATGCCTCGGCGGGTCGGCGCTGTTTTGGTGACACGCAGAGGACCAACAGCATATTAGGCAGGTGGTCATAATATTTTGGCACATTGGCGTAAGTATGATAAATAGTATAACACAGAGGTCATAATGTCTATAATGTCAATAAAGGTCATAAATCTTTTATAAAATGTAATTTCTGTTTGTTCCTCAATTGGATGTGTGTTTGCATTTATAGGACTCTGAAATCGCGGGTGAAAATCTTGGTGGATGGGACGCTCCTCATATCAGGTGTTATCCCTGAAGATTCTGGAAATTATACTTGCATACCCACCAATGGTCTAATGACTCCACCCTCTGCGTCTGCCTACCTCAAAGTTAAACGTGAGTGATGTGCATGCGCGCGTGTGTGTTAAAGGAAGAGAACATTTGTTAGTTCTAGATTAATTATAGGATGAAACGGCCAAATCTTGATTCTCTCATAAAGATCCTGCACGAGTGGTCCGGATGCCCCGTGAGACTTATCTGCCTGCAGGTATGAGGGGAACCATCATATGCCCAGTTCAAGCTGAGCCACCAATGCTGTATGTTAACTGGACCAAAGATGGAGCCTCCTTGGACCTGGAGCAGGTACATTGTGAATGTTTGGGTGGATGTTTGCATGTGTCCAGATCATTTTCACCCAACAACAAAAAAAAAAAAGATATAAGAAATTATATATTACCATTAATTTAACATTGAGAATAATAGGATTTACAAGTCCTGGACACATCATGGTAATACGATTTTGGGGAGAAATGTGCTTAATTTGAATGAAAATTATGACATGTAACAAAAAAAAAAAATCACATTCTTCATACAAAATAGAATTATTTATTTTATTTATACCTTTAAACTTAGTATCATTATTGATTGTCATGTCTACTTTGACATTAATTAATTTCTTCATCTTGATTGGTCAGTATCCAGGATGGATGGTCAACTCAGAGGGCTCTGTGTTTATAACCACAGCCAATGATGATGCTGTGGGCATGTACACGTGTACAGCCTATAACAGTTACGGGACCATGGGTCAATCAGATCCAACCAAAGTTATCTTGAAGGTAAACAGCATATGTCTAGAAAAGCAAATTCTTGGAGACATGAGCGTATAGTTTCCATTTACCCACAATTGTCACCATAAAAACTGCAATGCATAATTTATGACCAACCAATTTGTAAGTGCTTCCACAAGTTCTCTTATTTACAATTCACTGGTGTCAACAGGACCCACCCTCGTTCCGCGTCTCACCCCGTGCCGAGTATCTACAGGAAGTGGGCAGGGAGCTGGTGATACCCTGTCAATCTCAGGGAGACCCCGCCCCTAACATCACATGGACAAAGGTAAGCCTTCCCCATAGACCTCCCATAAACTGGCACATGCTGAATCCCTAAAAGACCCGATGTAATGGTTTAATGAAAGTAATCATCTTTAGTGTGTTTCCTATTGAAACAGGAAGTTGCTGTTGGACATATTAAAGGATGTGTCATGTTTTTTTTTAAATAGCCTTCAGATTACATTACAGCCCAACTTTGTCATTCTAAAGAGTGTTCAGTTGGACAAAAAACTGTATACACCCATTTATGCAAGATGAAGTCATTAAAATTGCTGTTCCTGGAAGAGAAATACTGTACATTCTAAGTGCGAATAGATGCTAAAAGTTTATTTGGTCTAAGGAGTAGGAGTGCTCTAACATATACAGTAGATGACATTAAAACTAACAGACACTGAGCAAAAAGATACAAATAATGACAAAGAGGTCATTGTATTATAAAAACGTACTCTAAGTTTCAGAACTCAAAACTTCCTCCTCACTGCAAAAAGAGCATTTGTTGAAACCAAGCTGCCAAAACGACTCATTCTCTACTTCCTCCACATTGTGATGCCACAGTGTGGTAGACATTTGCATCTCACCGCCACCACCACAACACATCAATGCCTACTTTACCCTATCACTTCTGAAGCCTGCACATTAGCGGTGAGCGGTGAGATGGCAAGGAAAGAGAGCAAGTCATTCAAGAGCAGAGAGCCAGTCATAAAAGTGGCCATTACTGTCAAGTCGTAAAGGAAAAGCGGCACCAAAACCGAGCATTTCTGACAGAGGGTCAGAATGAGGGTGGAAAATGATCATGTTTTACAAATATATGACTTTGTTTTTTGCAAAATCTTTACTAATAATATTATGTGATAAGTAAAGTGATCTGTAAGGAACAAATTAAAATAATAAAAACGATGAATAATAGATGGTATAATTATTCTGCTGCAATCAAGTTGTTTTTTTTATCATCTGCTTTAGGTCGGTCCCGCCCCTCGCTCTCCATTTACAGTCCTATCCAATGGCTCTCTGGTCCTGCGTCCTCTCAGTAAAGACCATCAGGGGGCGTGGGAGTGTCTTGCCACAAACCGTGTGGCCACTGTCAGCATTGGAACCATGGTGTTAGTGTTAGGTGAGAGGAACAGTAAATGAATGATATGGTTAGATATTGGTATCAGCATCGGCCATTGAAATACCCATATCGGTCGACCACTACCTTTAACCCAGAAACTTTCTAGACATCAAATGGAACATAAATGTACATTAGACTTAAAAAATAAAAAAAAACCCAGAGGTGGGACTTTTGCTTACTGATTTTAGAACTCCACAGCACAACACTGGCTTAAGTGTCCAGTTACTGTTCATTTTGGGGCCACGGTATATTAAATATATCAGCATGCTTTACCTGACTCTTTCTGTCTCTTTTTTTTTTTTCTCTGTTGTTGTCTTTGTCTCCTTTAGGCACAAGTCCTCATGCTGTTACCTCTGTATGTGTGGATCCAGGGATGAATCAGGCCAATGTGTCCTGGGAGCCGGGCTTTGATGGGGGATACACACAGAAATTCACTGTCTGGTGGGTCACCTCAGCTTGACTGCATCAGTAGCATTGAATTAATTGTATAGTACATTCATTGTATCAGTATGCAAGATCCTGTATAAAATTGTGATTTATACCTTTCTGACTCTCTCAGGGTAAAACCCACTGTGAGAGGTAAACATGAATGGGCATCAATCCCTGTACCAACATCCAAAACTTCCCTGCTGGTGACGGGTCTGCAAGCAGCCACTAGTTACCAGTTCAGTGTTCTTTCCCAAAACAAGCTGGGCTCTGGACCTTTCAGTGAGATCGTCACCATTAGGACACTTGGTCAGCACCTTTTTTATATACATATAGCAGTTACAAACCACACACTTTATGACATGCATATATCATTCTTTAGCTTTACACATATAGACATACAGTACTGTATATCTTATACAGGGTAAGATTTAGACTGCCTGTTCCTTTTAAATATATTCCATTATTTGATGCAACAATATATTCTGGGGTAACTTAATTATTCCGAACCCCAGACTAAAATGTATGTTTTTACCTAGCAGCACCTTCAACTGAAGTGCCTACTGTGGTGACCACAATCGCAACATTTTACCCTCCAACCTCACTATCAGCCAATCGCACCTCAGCGGGTGTACTGCTGCAATGGTTGCCACCTCCAGAAGAGTTTCCACCAATCACAGCCTTTGTCCTTCAGGCGAGGCGGGAAAAGGGGGAATGGGTCACTCTATATAGAGCGATCGCTGTCAATGCGACAGAACTGATAGTTCAGGGACTTGTGCGGGTAAAAGTATAAAACATTTGTGAAACATCAAGAAAATGGAAAAATAATGGAAAAATGTCCATAATGTTTGCCATTACAATAGTTTGACTTGACTCCTGAATTTCCTTCAATTATTTACCACAGGACTCCAACTATGAGCTGCGTCTTCTGTCTCGCAGAGACAAACTGGTCAGTGCGCCCAGTGAATCAGTCGTCATCTCCACTGAAGGTGAGGCTAAAGCAGAATTCTGTCTGTATATTAACTCTAAATTGACAAATCTCAACTGTGCGTTGTTGTGCTGATTTTATTAATGTATACTCATATTAATATGATTGTTAAAAAAGTTAAAGATATTACATCTTGATTGCTGTTGATGATTATTATTATATTATTAAAATGTAACCAGAAATGGTTTGCCTTCAGGTATGGAGAATTATCCAGCACCTCCCAGCCTCCTGGCCAACGTCCCTGAACCCCTGTTGGCAGGCGTGATTGGAGGCATGTGTTTCCTGTTTGTAGCCATCATACTCTCTTTGGTGGCCACTTGCATAATGAGCCATAAAAGGGAACAACGCAGAATAAAGAGGCGTGATGGTAAAAGCAATGAAATTGTTATTACCATGATATTGAAAATGACAGAATTTTTTTTTAACTGTAAGAAACACAGCTATGAACAATTTTTGAAGTTTTTTCACGTCCTTGGAGTCATTACGGCAGTTTCACATATCCTCCATGAGCGGGGCGGGAGCAGCGTGTTTTTGTTTTGCCGCCCATATAAACAGTTACACCCTTCACATTGCAAGCGGGAGTCATTCAAGTTGATAGGAGCTGTATTTTATGCCGCTTGTTTACAAAGAAAATAGCTGCCCAGCCTGCCCGAGTGCATTCCAAAGATGACCGCAGAATGGACTGACTTGCCTAGAAAGGGGCTTTGATATATTAACCAATCACAACCAAGTACACTGATAAACAAGTGCACCCGACTGCCCGCCGTTGCCGTAGGAACCTAGAAAAGAGCCGCGGCCGATGTGAATGCCCGAATGCGACACCTTGCTCACACCTCGCTTAAGCCCTGCTCACACCATGCTCATGGAGTATGTGTGAATCCAGCCTTAGGAGCATAAACATTCAGATACAGTACATAGACCTTGTACTGTGTATTATAAGATAATTAAGCAAATGTTTATGTAAGCTGACCAGTGTTTTCACCCCTCATTCAATCCAATCCTTATGTCTTTGATGCATTATATATGGCTATAATTGTATACACATTTAATACCGAATGGACATGACATATTTGTTCTGAACCATCAAGTGGTGTTGACGTGCATGGCATCTCTATTTCTGTTCAGGCTGCATTTGTTTTTTTCAGCTTACTTTTTATTAATTTTCTGTGGCATGATATGAACTTTGCACCCTCCCCACCATTTCAGATATTCCCTCTGCCTTCCAGAAGAGTTCATCTCTGCAGTAAGTGTCCATCTTTGCTATGCATGTGTCATTCCTATGCTCCTCCATCTTTGTCACTGTACCATTTGTGAGGTCTTTTGTAATGTCAGCCTGAAGGGATGATACATTTATTTTTTAAACATTTGGCCAAATTCCCCTATTGGCCCTCATCAGTCATGGCCACCTTATAATCCCCATCCATTAATTGGCTCTATAACTCTACTCTCTCCTCTCCACCAATAGCTGGTGTGTGGTGAGCATACTGGCGCACTATGGCTGCCGTCGCATCATCCAGGTGGATACTGCACACTGGTGGTGGTTGAGGAGAGTCCCCATTCACTGTGTAAAGTAATTTGAGTGTAGTGTCAGAAAAGCGCTATATAAATGTAACATTCATTCATTCATTCATGTTAGTCTTCCTCTCTTATTGTTCTCTCATTTGTTTCTCTCTACAGAGCTCGCTCGCCTTCTGACAGCCCCGACAGTGTGCTGAAGTTAAAGCTTTGCCCTCCCCTAAACTTCTTCCCCAACTCGTCCTCTTCTGATCGTTCAGACCGATCCTCGTTTGATAAGGGCAGCCGAAGTGAGTACCAGGATCAGAGAAAGCAGCTTCTCTCCTCGTCCTCTCCACCACCACACTATACTCAGTTTGAGAGCCACTTTGGGGGCACTCCATCAACCACATCTGCTATTGAGTCCATATCCAGAGGTCCTGATGGCCGCTTCATTATCCAACCCTCTCTAGAAGACTCCACTCAAACCCACATCACAAAGAATCTTAGAAAAGAATTCCCACAATCCCTTGGTAAAGGCAAAGGCGGTGGGAGTAACAGTAGGTATTTTAAGGAGTCCACTAAATCCAATTCTGAAAATTTAGAGAGGGATGGACAGAGAGAGTCACCCTCAGCATTGACAGTGCACCATCCCGATCCAGAGAGACCCCCTCACTCTCCAGGCAGGGTGAAGGCAATGGCCAGAAACTTCTCCCGTCATGGTTGCTTCTACTCAGATGAGGAGCAGGGCTGCTCTGATGCCTTGCTGGAGAGAGCCAGCTTTAATTCCATAAGCAGCGAAAAGAGGGCAAGAGACTCGCTAAAGAAATTCCGGAGTGTCAGTGATAGGGAAGACATAGAGAGAGAGAGGTTGCTTCATCAGGCAGGTTACCAATCCATAAATAGAGACAGCCAGCTGACAGAGCCCAGCACTATGGTTTCTCATCTGGATGGTGAACGAGAGAGGGACAACTTTAGCAAATGCCTGAGGCTGGTGAAGGAACGTGAGCTAATAGAGAGGGAGCTTGAGCAATATTCGGCCAGCCGAAGAGCACATGCACAGGATCGAGAACAAAGACGCGCCAAGTCTGCAAGCCCCTTAAGAAAGTGGACCAGTGTTGAGTCTGAGGACCCTGTTTGGAAGCCTCAAGACATCCATTTACGGCAAAAAACTCGACCCAGCAGCCTAGCCCAGCATGTATCAGACTATAGGAGGGGCTGTTATTTTAGCAACACAAGCAGTCCTATGGAGAGACTGCTCCCTTCTTCTTCCTCATACATTCAGTGGGACATAAGCCCTGTGACATCCCCAACCAGCCTGGTGCCAGTGCAGAGCCTCTCAGAAGGGAACACACCCCATTCCCTGTACCCTCATACACGTCAACAAAACCTTGCCAAAGTAGATGACTCATTGGTACCAGAGTTCACCAATGTCTCACGTTCACCAGCAACACAAAACTCCTCTCTCTCACTTCTGTCTCCAACCAGGGACAGCCCTTCTCCCAGTAGGACCATCATGAGTGGGGTACGGGCTAGACTCCTGGAGATACCCCAGAAAAATGAGAAGGAATCGCCCAATAGGACTTTAGTTGAAGAGGGTTGGATGCAAGAGAGAAAAGTGGAATCAGAGACTCCAGCTTTTAGATCAACATCTCCAGCTCCCTTTAGTTCTCAACCACTTGTGATGCACCAAGTAGTGGCAGGAAGAGATAGAGACACCAGTTCTAGCCCATATCACCTTAATCCCAGCACTCAAAGTGTTACAGACACAAAGGAGGTAAGGGTGAATCGCAGAGTCAGTCTGAGCCATAGTCCCTCAGGCTACTCTACATTGCCCTATGATCATCAGAAAGCAGGCACAAAGGACAATGGGATAGTAAGTGAAGAGCCCAGCTCCATACTGTCATACAATGAGCAAGAGAAAGAGGGTATCAGGGCTCGATCCCGAAAGAGTGACAAATGTGTCTTCAGTGACAGCCCTAGTTGTGTATCCCCCTTGACCTTGTTTGAAAATGAGGCTGAGAGTGATCAGTCAAATTTCTCCAGAATGTCTGAATCAATGAAAGTCAAGTTTGCTCCTCAACCAGCCAGGATGTCCCCACTGCTGACCAGCACCATCTTGGAATACTTGAGTCTTCCGGGTTTTATTGAGATGAGTGTAGATGATCCTGTAGAAGTGACTGAGCCTTCAGAATCTGTTTTGCCCAGTGCTGAGTTAGATACTGGGACACTTTTAAGAGTTGAGCCTGACGTTGTACCCAAAAGTTGGGAAAAACATGGTCAGGACCACACTGAGGCAAAGGCTTGTCACAGTGGGGGCACCCCAGTCGTTCCTGTAGTACATCAGAATCCTAAAGGTATTCCACATTTTGGACCCTGCTCACAATTAGAAACAAGAGATACATGTGTTAAATCAGGCCCATCAGACACCAGCAATAAACGTTTCTCAGCACATAAAGAAAAGGAACAGAGTTCTGAGCCTTTGCTTTTTCAGAGGAGTCCAGGGTCTCAAAAACAAGAATATACTCTGTGTAGTCCAGCACAGACATTAGTAAACACAGCTAAAAGCGTTGCAACAATAGTTTCCAAAAGTCATAACCATGCTGAAAAGATTCAAGACTCTACATCTCAACAATCTCAAAGACATCAAACTCAGGGTGAAAGGACAAAAAAGATATCCTCACGGATCTATCAAGCCCCCATGCCTTTCATGAAGAAATCAGTTAGCATTGGTCCCTGTAGGATGCTCTCTGGAGTTGGGCAGCCTCGTCCTTTACTTAAGAAATCTATTAGTTTAGGTTCTCAGAGATGGGAACATCATGAAAGTCCAAAAACTTATATCTCTGAGACCTGTTACAGAGACGAGTTTCCCCATCCAGATATAAGGGTCAAATCATATAGCTTGGGTCGTACCCCTGCACGTTACCATCCCATGTCAGGCCCATCATGGCGAGGGTCAGTGCCCTTTCAACCACCTACCAGCTATAGTCTAGAGAAACGCTGCCACATTCACAGACATCCCTTGAGTTCCTACTACCATACACCTGGCCCCCCAGTCCCAGAGCCATCAAGACGGATGGAATCATCTCTTCCTTGTAGACAGGAGTCAGATCCACGTCAACAGGCATCCATCTTCCCAGACTCCTCTAGGTGGCCTCTGTCCTATCAGGATACACTCAGGTCAGTTCAGCATAAGTATGTCCCACAAGACCCTTCTCGACCTTTTGGCCCAACCAGAATAGTGGCCAGGGGGGACTTTCTGCATCCTGCAGAACCCAGAAGGGATCCGCAAAGGCCGTTCCTCCCCAGGGGTTACAGCTGGCCTTCACCATATCATACAGCCTTTCCTCTACGAGAGCGGGACTTTTCGAAAGAGGTGGACAAGGGGGCGGGCGCAGTTAAGGGTTGTAAAGAGGCAGAAGTCAGGGATATCAGAGGAGATGGGGGCAGAGCCAGTTATGCCAGCCAGAGCAGTGGAAGGGGTAGTGTGGGGCCATATGGACACCTACGGCAGTCTCTCTCCATCACCCCAACCCTACTCAGCTCGCCAGAGACCACAGAGGAGAGCGACAGGTACAGGGCAGACCAAGACCTTCAAGAGAAGAGGTCAAAAAGGTGAAGTTGATATACAAACTCAAGACCTCAGCACAGATGGACTAGAATAGTTTCTTATTCCATTACAAACTTTGTTTATATGATTGTCATTTTCAACATGTCTCACTGTTTAGTGTTGTATATATATGTGTGTGTGTGTGTGTGTGTGTGTGTGTGTGTGTGTGTGTGTGCATGTAGAAGAAATACCTTAGTAGATGAAAGTTATGAATGGGATGCTGCAGAATACTCTGTGGATCATGACATCCTGGAGGCCATGAAGATGGAGCGGCCCCAAGCAGGTGTTGGGCGAGGAAGGGAGTTCAGGCATGATCGCCCCCGCTCCACCGCTGGCCTCCGGGACTTCCAGAGTAAATGTAAGAACTCAGTCCTTCAGCTCTTTGACTGTGTCTGTTCATTCCCGATGCTGAATAGAATGGCAATTAAAGTTTCCCTTGAACTTTTCCATTTGTGGACCCCTCTTCTTCTGCTCTTTTCCCTATCTTCCTCCTCTCCTCCCTTCCTCCTCCTTCCGTCCCTCTCCTCTCAGGCCTGTACTCCATCAGTCCTCCCCCAATATTCCAGCCTCCTAAGCGCCGGTACAACCGTTCCCTCAGTGATGCCCGCTTCAGTGCTCTGCGACAGGAGTTCTATGAGTACCGCAGAGCCATGGAATCCTGCTCCCGAGACCTCCGCATCCCACCTGATCCAGACTCTGATTCCAGCTCTGCACTGCTCTGAGAGCCTTACCCTGGTCCGTTACCTCCCTTCAACCCTTTTGACCTATGACCTATATCTAACTGTTAAAGTCTTTCCTGGCTTGTTTTTAAGTTTTTCCTGCAGTATCATTTGTAGGCTCAACAGCACATGACACAATTTTTTGTTTTGTTTTTTGTATTTTTTGCCTAACTTAAAATGGTTTACTCACATTGCCTCAACTGGAATTTTTGTGTTACTGTTAAATTATTGAGAAATGCCCCTCTTGTGCCAATGTTAAATTCACTGACAATAAATAATGTGGTTATATTTGAGTTTGCTCTAATGGACAACTAATTAAGTTTTTCTGTTAATACTTTCAGAGCATTCCAAGGAAGAAGATGAATTTCTAAGTGCAAACCTGACAAATCCTGAGAAAGCAAAGGATCCAGACTTGCAGCCTTGACCAACCTTGATGTAATTTCAGAGCTGAGTGAAGAACTTTGTGATGAAGTTGTAAAGGTGCATTAAGTTCCTACTGGTTTTTGTAAACTTGAAAAATGTATAAGGAATGTTGTTTTTGTACATGTAGTTATGTATGTATTTATCTGTTGTCAGCAATCACAGACTGCACTTCTATCTTTCCAGACTGAAAGCAATGAATGTGTGAGGACAGTCTTCCAGAAAAGAAATAAACTAAATTCGAAGTATGACTGTTTTGACACAGTTTTTGTAATTTTGGTGTTAATTTTAGGTAACAGGGAGTCTGGAAAAATAACTACATCCAAAGGTTGTTTTTAATTTCTAATCAACATAAACCAAATCAAAACAATAGCATAGCAAAAGTCTGCTTTTGACAATCAGACACTGCAGCCAAGAAAACAGATTATATTTCAAACGCTGAAATGTTTTATGTTGTTATATTTTACATGTACATGAGTAAATTTATATATCGATATAATTTAACTGTTAAGTATGTTTACAGTGTTCATATTTGAGTACTGTTCATCATGAATTGTCTCATCATGAATCCCAAATTCTGTTATGATTTAAAGCAAAAAAATCAGTGGCAACATTGAGCTGAGAAGCCAACCGTGAACCAAACACTCCTCACAAATGACTCGTTTTAATACTTAATGTGATAAACTCTCCCAAACAAAACCGTACATTTTGCAGCCAGCTCTCTAAATGTTTTAAACTTGTTTTACTTTTTTTTTTACAAAGAATATCTTTATGTAACATGGCTAAAACAAAAAGTGTGACGTCTGACAGTGTTTCCACGTGAATCTTGACCAGTTTGAACTGTATGAACGATCAACTGTGAATAGTCATGTTTCTGTTGAAGTTTTGTTACTCTGTGTCAATGTGTTTTTATTGTTGTAAATATTTTGTCAAAAAACAAATTAGATTCTTTTTCAGATTGTGTACAACTGTTCATGAATGTTTTAAGAAAACATTTATCTATCTTATATTTAAGATGCTGCTGTACATTTTTGTAATACATTCAAAGATTTTTGAGAGGTGATTTTAAAGTTTTGTAAAAAGTTTTTTATTTGTTCTTGTATTTGGTTTTTATAAGTGTTGTCACTCATTTTTGTATGACTAAAATAAAGCGTTCCACAGAAACGTTACGACGGTACGTAATGAAATGGTTCTTTCCGGTATTCCTAAAACTCCTCAGTAAATGAAACCGTCAATCAGTCATTAACTTTTCCAGTAACTATACGTATATGCAAAGGTGAACTTTAGTTCAAAATGTAGATTTTAGGTTAAAATGTATATATTTTTAAAAATAAAATATATTTGTGTGTTTTGTAACCAATTTTTTTACTACTTGAAATCTCAGTTATAACAAAAGTTATTTAACAAAAGTTCAATTATTGGTTGATTTAAAGCGTTTGCCTATTTAAAAACTCCACAGGACTCAATAACTAGTGTTAAAAATTAAAAAATGTCGTTATTATATAAATTCATGAAAATAGACCCCATTTAGATAATGCCAGTATATTGAAATTGTATTTCTATCCATATTGTTCATTTTGATTCATTTATGAATTTCACAATTCATGATGATGAAAGTCACACCACAGGAAAATTTAAAAAAAAAAAATTATTGAAATTGCTTACAACTTAAAATTGAATTTGAATAGATAATTGTAGGTTTTTGGACAAAATCTGTGTTTTTCACTGTCCAGTTAAGGAGGAAAATATATTCCACATCTTCACAGCATACAGTGACAAAATTCACAAGTTAATAACATTTATGCTTCAAAATACATGCTACATTATCACAACACACAAGTTGCATTGCATGCTTTTCTTTATTTACTCTCTGTATGCCCACATAATAGCAGGTTCGGGTCAACCAACAGTTAAGTGTGAAAGCCTTCTGTCTCGCCACTCACGAGACTCACTTGGCAGTCATACGCATTACGTGCTTCACCATGTTCCCAATGCCGTCAAAGATGTAGTGGTAGTGGTAGTCAGTCTCCCACATGAAGGTTGGAGTGCTGATCACCTTGTTCTTCTCGTCCACATACGCCTCGTGATGGACGTAGTTAAGGGAGATGTTGAGACTTTAGTTTTCTTATTATCTACATCATTAAATTGATATATTCTTGGAGAGATGCAGTAAGAGGTCTTAATTACAATCAAATGTATTTACAGCCTGATGCCATTGGAGAACCTTTTTTAAGTTCCACAAAAATGTTTTGCCTCGAAGTCTTCAGAAAACATCTATATACTGAAACTTTAAAGAAACATGAAACCGATATACTTATCTGAAGAACCACATAGCAATTCAAGAACCCTACACAGATAAGAAGCTGAGTCTTCCTGAGGGTAAGTAAATTATGACATATTTTTCAATCAAAGTGCTTTAATTATTTATAATCACAATTCCTTTATTTACTGTCTGTCTCTCTCTCTCTCTCTCGATTAAAGGATATATAAGGTTCGCGTGTGTTGTGGCGGGCCCCCATGCTTTTGACCGCCTGCACCATGTTGGTGTTGGGCCAGCGGCCCCAGCGGCTGCTCTCGTCACGTTCGTATCCCATTGTGACTTCCAGGCTGGGCAGCACTCGACAGGCCAAGAGAGGAGCCATGCTGGACAGACTGAGCCAAAGAAACCAGGGAAAATATATTAAAATGCATTCAGGTAATATATACACTGGGGTCCAAAACTCTGTGACTACTAAGGGCTTTTCACACTCCAGGTTTCGAGGTTTCACACAGTACATTTGTAAATCCTGGGTTAACATTCTCACTTGCATATTTATGAAGTTGCTAACAATGATTGGATGAATAAAATTACTGCTTAACAATGAAACCCTGTATCTGTTGAAATGTCACCAAGCAAATTAGCTCAAATAACAAATAAATTTGGTTTTGGTCTTCCGATACAAACTACGAAAACACATTTCGTTTGCCATCACTGTTCGACATTTTACTGGTTTCCCTCATACGGAAAACGTAAACAGCGAGTGAACGTTTCTGCAGCTGTACAAAGCGCATTAATATTAAATGAGGAAAGCACTGAGGCGTTATATAATTGGTTGTTTGTAGCTAAACAACTTTTTCTAACATTGTAACACTGCATTGTTACACATAATCAAGGGTGCTAACCCCCTTTCAAAATTCAAGTGTGAAACTTTTCTTTACCTGGGGCTAAAAGACTATAAACCAGGGTTAAGCGCAGTGTGAAAAGCCTTCTAGTAAAAATACTTCTACTGTATTTAAAATTGTTGAAATTTAATTTAAAAAAAGTAATATTAGGGCCTGGTTAGCTCAGCGAGTATTGACGCTGACTACCACCCTTGGAGTCATGAGTTCGAATCAAGGGTGTGCTGGGTGACTCCAGCCAGGTCTCCTAAGCAACCAAATTGGCCCGGTTGCTAGGGAGGGTAGAGTCACATGGGGTAACCTCCTCGTGGTCGTGATTAGTGGTTCTTACTCTCAATGGGGCGCGTGGTAAGTTGTGTGTGAATCGCGGAGAGTAGCATGAGCCTCCACATGCTGTGAGTCTCCGCGGAGTCATGCACAACGAGTCATGTGATAAGATGTGCGGATTGACGGTCTCAGAAGCGGAGGCAACTGGGACTTGTCCTCCATCACCCGGATTGAGGTGAGTAACCGCGCCACCACGAGGACCTACTAAGTAGTGGGAACTGGGCATTCCAAATTGGGAGAAAAGGGGATTAAAAAAAATAAACATAAAGTTAAATGACAAAGTATTACCAAACTCAAAAAATGTACTTTCACTAATGTCAGTTTTACTCAATCCTCCCATGTTCATATTACTCGAAAAAAAAGTAATACGTTGATTAAACTAAAAAAGTGTCTTTTCAGCTTTACTTAATCCATGTGCATTGGGACAACATAAATATTTGTTTGTTTGGTTAACTGAAACTAGGCAGAGTATTTCTAGTTCCAAGCATGCTTTGCATAGGACTCGACAGGGAGGGTAAAGGCCCCGATATACTTCCGGAGAACAATTTCTGCATTTTTCGTTCAGGGGTAAAAAGAAGTTCTAAACAGCCGAGCAATAGTATACTGTTCCCGAACATTCAGACACCCGCCACACCGCTGTGGGAGGCGTTTAGAGGAGCAATTAAATATGAGGATGCTACATGTAAAACCTAAACTAATGTGACATTAAAAGGTGTTGTCAATTACTCTATGCCTCATTCTATGAGTATAAACGAGGTCAGTAAAATGTGCTTTTTTTAACCACTCGATGGTGATTTAAAGTATTATATATGCTGTAGAAAATGTTTAATTTGTCTTGTTTAGATACTGAATTCACCAGTTACACTCTATTATTGTCATTTATGATGACACTGATACAACTGCAAATATGGGTGTATAAAAGAGTAATAATGGGCTAAATAAAGACCAAAGAATGATGGAGGCACATCTAACTTTGGGCAGATGTGTGAATGGCTTTCACTGCAGATGTCACATGAGTGAATGGGCACTTGAGAGTATTCCTTTTGTAGACTAATTAAACAAACAAAAAAATCGCATGACATGGTCTTACACGCAGGTGTGTTCATGTTGTATACGGACTGAAAAACGTAAACACAGTAGTACGTGGAGCTTCTGGTCATACCTACAAATGACGTGGACCAATGACAGTAAGAAGGTGTTTAGCAGCCGGTTAGAAGTTTTCCTAAAAGTTCGCCCAGATGAGCTGTTCCAAACCACTGAAACGAACGCAAAAACACTTTCTTTTTGGCCAGATTTAGTTCTAAATGACATCATACCCGTTTGTTCTTTGATTTCGTATGAAGTATATCTGGGCCTTTAAATGTTAAAATTAAGTGTTATTTTATGGGTCTTTGTGCAAGATGAATATAAAGGGGGAGACTTGTTCATGTTTAATGTTTTGTTATGTTGAGATTTAGAAGAATTTATGTTACGTTGTAGATTTGGGGGTTACCATCATGGTGAAGAGTGGAGCTTGAGCCTAATTGAGGATGGATATAATTGGAGTATTCTACATATTGCTTATCCACTGAAGACTATAGCATAGTGACCAAGTTGAATAGTAGTAGTGCTTCCCACCAGGATGTGTTTATCATGCTAACATTTCCGGTCCTAGCTAGCATGTCAATAAAAGTGTTTCAATTGAGTTATTCTGACATGTTAAATTTTGTTGGGTTTACTTGATTCACTTAGGTTCCCTCTACTTGAAGTATTTAAGTTGAAATTACATGGAAATTTTAATTGATGAAAACTCATTTTAAACATGTGGAACCACTGTTCATAATTGAATCAAGTTCAGGCAAAGAGGTTTTTTTTTTTTTTTTTTTGAGTGCAGCATAACAATTCTAGTAAAACATTGAGAAATGTACATTAATTTCTTAGTGTTAGGTATATCCTAAAAAAAATCATTTTTTATTTTCAAACCTGTTTATTCTAAATGAATAAAAAAATCAGCGTTTTAAAGTTAAATACCCAATGGGCTTGCGAGCGCGATGAAATTCCTTCAGAACTCTCTCCACATCATTATTCAGCTTGCAGTCCTTGCCATCTTTGTTGAAGGTGGACCTGCTCATGAAAGGCAAATGTCAACAAAAATCCAATCCTGACCCTAAAACTTAGTTTCATAGAGGGTTAGATTTTACTAAACCATAGCATATGCGTAAAAGAAGAACCTTCATAAAGAAGCAATACAATGCATCAGATTTAAATATCTTGCAGAAAAACTTTTTATTCAAATAATATCACCCCAAATCAACCAAACATGCCTTGAAACATTGAAGGAACTTTCTCAATTCAGTATATCACATCAAATCTAGATATAGCCTAAAGGTTACTGTTTTTGTGTTGAAGTGGCTCATTTTACCGGGCTATCTGAAACTACATTGGGATCAGACTTAGATTAGTCCATTACCTGTATTTCCTCTTAGATTAACTATTTGTTTGCTGATAGTGATACATGATAAGAAGATTATCACTCCAGGAATAGCAATAGATCTGGGGTGATAAACATAGTGAGATAGCCAGTCCACTCTTAATCTAGGGGTCATCAAAGATAAAGGACGTGCCGATGGACTCATAATAATGACTTTGATACGTCTTGTACGTGCTTTTTTCTGAGATAAATTTGCATCAACAAATCTTTTCAAGAACACTAATAATTGCAATAGCACAGACCCTATCCATCAACAAAAACACAGACTCTCTCTTACAGGTTCTTGACTATTCCGTGGCCTCCAGGAAAGATGATGGCATCGAAGGTGTTGACATCCAGTTTGGACAGATCGTTCATTTGCATCATGCCCTGACCGTGGCTGAATCGCGCAGACTCAATCATCATGTTTCTGCAATGCAATCAGGGAAGAAGCTTTTTTGAAACAATCTGAAAATTTCAAAACAGTTCTGAAATTCGGATACAATACAAGTTCTCTTACAAAAAAGTACTGTGATGATACCATGGTGCAGTGATGGTATCAGATGGTAATGTCATGGTACTTTGATGCATGCAATGGTATTGAATAATTACCTTATTCATGTACCATAGTTTTTACATGTTACTCCAAATTACTTCAAAGAATACTATGGTTTTGCCCTGATGCATGTCTAAAACCTGGTATTATCATGGTAGAAACTTGTGAGATAAGTGAGTACTGAGGATTGCCATATTACTGAACTGTGGTATTTACATGGTACTATAAGGTACTTCAAAGAATACCGTGGTATTGACCTGGTGATGGTACATGTCCACAAACAGGTATTGTCATGGCACTATATCCAAAAACACATGCTTGTACTAAGGTACTTTTTTTTTGTTCTCACGACAAAACACTAAAGAGAATGATGTTCACCTGTTGTCACTAGTTGAGGGCTGCATCTTCATATGATCCATCACATGCATCTGCTGCTGGTTTGGGGCAAAGATCTGAAAACGGGCTCCATTACGGCTCAGATGGTACATGGTGCTTTAAAAAGAGGCAACTTATTAAAAACATCCTTAACATCAGTGTTTGGGAGTGACTTACTAACTAACTAAAACATATAGTTATACCATGATCAATGGAAACATGTAAATGCTTCACGCTGCAACAACCCCCCCAAATGTTTAAGCCAAATCTACACCCTTGCTGCTGTGTATCACTATATTTTGACTATATAATGTAATGAACTATGTAATATAAAAAGGGTGTTTTGTACTTCTGTTAGTTTATATTTAGTATAAATGTAAGTGTTCAGTTTGAATGTTATCACCCTAATTGTGTAATGTCACCCAAAATAAATATATAAATGAGAAAGAAATATAGAACTTCTTGCCTCGATGTAATTAGCTACTTTTTTCTTTAGTAGCTTGTAGTGTAGCCAACTACTTTTTCAAAGAGTAGCTTGACTGTATTTTAAATGTAGCTTGTAGTTTGTTGGAAATCTACAGTTTCAAAGTAGCTTCCTCAACGATGCTTAAAGGAATATTCCGGGTGCAGTACAAGTTAAGTTCAATCGACAGCATTTGTGGCATAATGCTGATTATCACAAAATAGAATTTCGACTTGTCTTAATGTCTTCCCATTGGCACTTACAATGGAAGTGAATGGGGCCAGTCTGTAAATGTAAAAGTACTCACTGTTTCAAAAGTATAGCCACAAGATGTAAACAAATGCTTGATTTTAGTGTGATATGATCGCTTACTTACCGAAAGTACATTGCAGAATTATATAATAGAATTCAGCCATTGAGATGCTAATGGTTTATACTGATGGCACGGTACTGGAAATATCTGTGTACAATCTAGTTCCTTGGATAGTTATGCTTCATACTTACTATGCAGCCTCATGGACATCAGTTCCATCCCACCAACCACAGCCTGAAAAAACCTTTAAAAGCAGACACCAAACCATGAACAGGGAACTATATCATTTCAAACAAGATCCACAAGACAAGACTGAACCAAAGACTTCCCATCTAGGGTTTGGCTTTCTTTTGAACAGAAATGTGTCATTTTTATTGCAGTTTCATTTCAACATACAGCAGTGCCTGTTTGTTTTTGCATGTATGTGTATTCTATCTGCCTGCATCTCAACATTCTTACCACGGCGATGTTGGTGTTGCCCCAGTTCCCCCAGTCTCCCCCATGGTGCACCAGGCAGGCAGACTGGCGTGCAAGCACAGCTGCAGTCTGCTTGGCAAGAAGTGTCCGTGATGCCAACATCATTGATTTTTAATTTCACAGCACAGAGATCAGACCAAGAGGTGCAGACTGAACGCAATCTCTCCGATTTTGCTGCATTACACACTCTGGTCTTTTATACCAATGTTGAATCTGAAACGTCACCTGTAAGCTGGGTTTCTGAGAAGATAAGAGACTTTGTCTGAGCAACCCTTTACCTTTATTCTTTGCTTATCTAATAATACCTTCCTCATTATCTTATTACCGTAAGTCATTTGGCCAGCATTGACTCTTTGCTGGGGCTGCAGGCAATCGATGACCTGTATTTACCCCCTGAATAGACTGTGACTGTGTGACCTACATGAACTGTCACCACACTTGCTGCATTGGACCACAGGTGTTTCGCTTGTTGATTTCATTATAATGTTAAATGCGATTTACGTCGAGTTTCAACAACATGGTGTTTAGATTGAAGCACACAAGATGCTCTTTGGAAGTTGGAACATTCTCAAAACATGCTGGATAACATAATCATAAGGTTTTGCACAAAATTGTGGAGTCCCTGCCAGCTCGAGTGCATGCTGTGATTAAAGCAAAAGGACGACATAATAAAATACTAAGAAAATTCCTGGTAGGTTCAATTCAAGTTAAGCTCAGTCGACAGCATTTGTGGCATCAAGGTTACATTAAAGGGCTAGTTCAACCAAAAATGAAAATTCTCTCATCATTTACTCACCCTCATACCATCCCAGATGTGTATGACTTTCTTTCTTCTGCAGAAAACAAATAAAGATTTTTAGAAGAATATCTCAGCTCTGTAGGTCCATACAATGCAAGTCAACAGGGTCCAAAACTTTGAAGCTTAGAAAAGCACATAAAGGCAGCATAAAAGTAATCCATACGACTCCAGTGGTTTAAGCCATGTCTTCAGAAGCGATATTATAGGTGTGGGTGAGAAACAGATCAATATTAAAGGCCTTTTTTACTATAAATTCTCCTCCCTGCCCAGTAGGTGGCGATATGCATGAAGAATGTGAATTGCAAAAAACAAAGTAAAAGTGATGATTGATAGTACGAAAGGACTTAAAATTAATATTTTTATCACTCACATCTATCATATCTCTTCAGACGACATGGCTTAAACAGCTGGAGTCGTATGGATTAATTTTATGCTGCCTTCATGTGCTTTTTGGAGCTTCAAATTTCTGGTCACCATTCACTTGCATTATATGGTCCTACAGAGCTGAGATATTCTTCTAAAAATCTTCATTTGTTTTCTGCAGAAGAAAGAAAGTCATACACATCTGGGATGGCATGAGGGTGAGTAAATGATGAGAATTTTCATTTTTGGGTGAACTATCTCTTTAATTCTTCTGTTAAAATTTGTGGATTATTTGAGCTGTAAGGTTAAGTTGTCGTTTTTACGGTTTTAGGGTTCACAGCGTTATGTCGTCATGGCAACGAAGTTGTAAAATTGAATATAACTTTTCACAGAAAAAGTTAGTAAGCCATTTTATTACACGTTATCACACATTGTTTACATCTTGAGGCTATACTTTTGAAACACAGTATTTTTACATTTATGGATTGGCCTCATTCACTTCCATTGTAAGTGCCACACTGTAACCCAGATTTTTGCTTTTTGTTTTAAAAAAAAAGTTTTGTGGTAACCAACATTATGCCATAAATGTTGTCGATTGAGCTTTACTTGTATTGAACCTGGAATATTCCTTTAATTTTTGTGATGAATAATTTGCATTAAATTAGAAAAATGCAAAATGTAAGAATTTTTATTAGTGATCTCAAACTTTTGGACCCCACTTTATAAAATATATGGGTATATTATATTTATTATTAGTATTGATCATAAATGCATGCCAATTATCAATGTTGGACAGGTCTTGTCAGTCAAAAAAAGGCAAATGTGATTGGTGTATATTAAGATATTAATCAAAAAAGGATAACTGCACATGATACTGTTATAAACTGTTTTTATTGTGTAAATTGAATTAAATTAAAATGTTAAACAAGAGCAGTTTCAAGACTGGAGTGTGTCAGAGTTGAACTGAATGAGATACTGCCCTCTAAATCCCATTACTTAATAAGGCTCTTAAACGCAGTAATACGATGTGGTGTCTGCCAGGATCTTGGGCAATGATCGGAGTAGTCAATTATCCTTCAGGATATACTATAAAAACCAGCCACCCTCCTACATAGAAGGCCATTTAAAACATCCCGATTACTCACTGTGTGCGGTTTATATGTAAATTATAGACAGAAAACCTCAGTATAACACTTAAAAGACATTTCAATAATCCAGGAACAGGCCAGAACTCTTTTTCTTTGGTAAACACCCTACATTACCTCAGTAATAGAGTATGTTTGGAGACAAAAACTGCAGAAAAATCTCTTATATTCAAGATTGTTCACAGGCTCTTAGACAATGAAATTCTGTGTTGATGTTGTACAAAAAAAAACAACAAAAAAAAAATGCATAGAATATTGAGAAATAAAGAATTCAAAGACAATTCAACAACACGTTTAAATATCCTACAGTAACGTTGCTCATTTCCATTTCTCATTTCGGTGTGTCACGTCAAAAATGGAGATAACATTATAAGTCAGTCATGTAATGTAAAGCATTGATTCTGGCCGTTTCTTTGAAGAGGCTTTGATTACCTGTTATCTGAGAGGTTACAGTGATCTTCCTTTAGAAGGATGGGCAGATTAGCTTGAAACTCGTCTTGGCCACTTGGCTGCTTCCGTGGAAAGATTATTTAGTTCATTAGGGAATCTAACATGATCAACAGCCTCAACACATTCTTACTTTATCTATAGCTCTCTGTGCTGAAGGAAAAAACTATATATATATTTGACATTTCACACGATCATTGCACTTTATTTGTCAAGACAGTTCACAGTTCTTCTAAGCCGCATTTTGTGCACGTCTTGCGCCCTTCTCTGCCGTTCTGACAAGGTGCTGCTGAAATTGCATTTGATGTCCGGGAGAATCACAGTTTCTCTACTGGTCTGACTGGGGTTCCTAGGAGTCAAAATAAAAAAAAATTAGAATTCAAAAATTGACCTCAGATTTTGCGTTAGAAGTACTAAAGTCAACCTACTGTTTCTTTGGCAATGGTATGAGAGGTAGTTTTGGAAAATGCTTGAAAACTTCATCCCTAAAAGACAAGACATAATGATGTTAAAGTAAATTATTTTACACATGGTTTCTTGGTTATATTATGATTAAATTTAAAGCTGAAGTATGTAACTGTTTTGGTGTTACTTTCTTGCAGGCGGCATTTTTAGGCTGGGTGGCTGTGACAGTGAGAGACAGCGATGTGAAGTCGATCGTGGCCCCCTTCAGCATATCACGGCACCATTTTGTGGCCCCTTTCGGCATATCACGGCATCGTTTCACGGCTGGCCCACAGGGACAAGTCCTGGTTCTTTCGATGGCCAGTCCACCTCTGCTCACGGATATGCTCGTCCACAGACATTCAGTCTAATTTTCAGTTCATGCACCACCCCCATTGTTTCTTTGAATATCTCGGCCTCTGAGTGGACTAGAAGCTCAATCTAGGTGTGTTTAGAAAGCTGAGATCCTCCTCTTTTCGATGACATTTTATAATCAAAAGTCGATAACATATATTTCCGATGATTTGTTTAGCATGCTTTTCCTGCTGGAAAAATGTTTGTTCTTGACATCTAAGATATAACATTGGATTATTCACACAAGCAAACTCACAGACAAGAAAAAATGGCTATTTTTTTTTTTTTTCGAAAACTGCCTAAGGTAAAAGTGTACATAACATTTTTAGCTATTTGGGGCTTACAGCAGCAGTGATCAGCACATAAAAGAAACATTTGTATTTGACGTGTTACAAATATTTCACTTTGTGATTCTTTTGGAAATCTTTTAAACTGTGGTATTAGGACAGCAAAATAATTTGATATATGATATGGGTGTATTTAAGTGCTATTTTAAAAACTTTTATATTCATATTTATATTTCTACCACATGACCTCTAGGTGGTGCTGATTTGCGACATGAATGTTTTCACACCTGATTTTGTTATTTTATGTAACATAAATGCAGAAGTGATGGTTAATTATGAAAAGGTCAGATTCTAAGCTTTCAACCAATACCCCATATGTCTGACTTATGTATTTGTTGACAAACATTTTAAGTTTTTTTGTGATATAGCGCCCACTTTTGGACCCGCCGACGGGTCCGCAGAGTTGAAGAGGTTAATCTGCAGAGACAGCCATAAGTAAGCCATTCATAGGTTTATTTTCTTGAAAACTTTAAACACTGTCTCTATGGCGCTATGACACTAACACTAACACTGACCCGACCAATGGCCTGAGTTGGGGGCGGGACTATCTGTTTAATCAACAGATTTTTCAAAAAGTTGTTTATTTTTGCATTTTCCGTTTGGAGAAATTACATACTTCAGCTTTAAATAATAGTATAACATGTCCTGATCACATTTCACCCCAAAATAAAAAAATATATAGTTTTTGCATAAAGAAAATTAAGACTAGTTTTAGGACCATGAAGATTTTTTTTGCATTGTGATTACATTACTGCATTTTTTCATGACAATAAAGCACATTAAATATTACAAAAATATTATACATATTACATACTATACTATTTAAATTATTTATCATTGCTTTTTGTATTACAGTAATGAACATTAGAATTTTTGAAATATGGTAATGAGAATCTGGGAGAAAATGAGCTGAATTGTCATGAAAATTATGTCAGTACAAAAAGTCTAAATGGTCCTAAAACAGGCTTCATTTTATTTATACAATAAAATAAAAAAAAAAATAATAATATATATATATATATATATTATTTTTTTTAAGGGTGATATATTTCCCGGCCATGTTCTTGATAATTTCAGGAGATTCACCCAACAGAATAATAGTTCACCTGGTGTTGTCATAGAGACAGGCCCTTGCGAGAGAGACAGTTTCAGTGGACGACTTCTTTTTGTTTAAGACGATATCTCTGAGGACAGTCTTGATCCGCTGCAGCTGAGAAAAAGGGTATTTTTTGAGGGCGACCACAATTTCCTGTCCTTTTAATCTAGGCACCTGGTATCCCATTACAATTTTTAAAGCATGAAATTAATCTAGAATGAAAAGTAGTTCGTTTTAAACACATAAAATGTCAGTACTGTGAGAAAAAAAATAATTATCAAACAAATATTTGTCTTCAATTTATAGGAAATGTAAGTTAATAACTACACACCAACCTATAGTCCCAAACAAGCTAACACCTACTCAGTCTGTATGTTTACATGCACAGTTATAACCTATAATCAGGTTATAAAATTGTATTCAGTAATGTCCCAAATTTGGGTGAAATATTTCAAAACCTTATATAAATGTAGGCTAAAGTAAAAGAAAAACAACTCCTATAATATTTAGTTTGACCTCCTAAGGTTGACAGTCAGCATTTTGAAGGTTTAGCAACTCCTTTCACTGACCATTAATTGAAAAAAAAAAAAAAAATAAAAAAAAAATATATATATATATATAAAAATAAAAAATAAAACTAAGTTTTTGAAATGCCTCTAAACTTCACTAAGTCTTCATTATATGAGTCATAACAGATGTAATGGATCACTGCCGACCTCTTGACCCTGTGAGGTGTTAGCGTGATAGAGCTGTCGTATGATGACCTCATACTCCTTTAGGGTGGGCGTGCGGGGATTCTGGGATGGACTACAAGTGATTCTGAGGGGGAGCAGCGATGTAACTGGGCCTCCACCTGACCCCACGTGAGCCTCCGGCACCTTCTCACAGCTGCAGAAGATAAACAACAGTGTTATTTACTTAATAAGGTGAGGTCATTTAATCAGAATTTATAGAGATTTACCACAAACATTATTGTGTGAGTCATTATCACCTAATGAATCTACACTGAGAATTCTTCTCGGGTGAACCATCACTGCTGGATTTTGTGGAGTTACTGTTGGACCATTTGGAATCTGTATGGAAAAATGCATTTTGAAACAGACTTGACAAAAAAATGTAACAAACAGGGTGAATCTCCCAAGGAAATTTCTAGGTCATATTTCACACAACATTTTTCTGAGTTCAAAGTCATTTTGATATTTTTTCTGGGGTTTTAGTTTAAAGATATCTAAGTGGTATAACCATCTGGAGACAGTTAAAAAAAAGTATCATTAAAAGCTGAAGCATGGCATGAGCAGTGCAGAATAATCTATTACTATTATTTCTTTAAAAAAGTAAACCAATTTTCTTTTAAAATATGATTAATATTTGAAAAACTTTTGTTCACCAAATCACAGTCATGTGTTGTAACCCACCTGTAGGTAACAACTGTGTTTTAAAAACATAAAACAGAAGACCTCTTTAGACCCTCAATACTGTGCGCGTAATTTTAAAACAATATCAAAAAAAATGTCATATAATTAAATAACAACATTTTGACATTTTTATCAAAACACTAATTTTGTTCAGGTCATTTGGTGTAACCATGAGAAAACATCTTTGTATTCTTGACTTCAGAATTCATGATATTTGTGGAAAAAATTCACCTTGAAACATGTAAAATCTCACAATTTGGAATGCACTACTTAGTAGGTCCCTGTGGTGGCGCAGTTACTCACCACAATCCGGGTGGCGGAGGACAAGTCTCAGTTGCCTCCGCTTCTGAGACCGTCAATCTGTGCATCTTATCACGTGACTCGTTGTGCATGACACCACGGAGACTTGCAGCATGTGGAGGCTCATGCTATTCTCCACGATCCACACACAACTTACCACACACCCCATTGAGAGCGAGAACCACTAATTTTGGACCAATAAGATTTATTTTCATGACACGTCCTCTCAAATTTGCATTATGCTAAAATTGTTCATATGAATATATCCCTACTTGGACTATAGTAATCACTGTTGGGTGTAAACTGATTACAAATTAGTTACTGAAATCTAATTACTTTTATTTAAAAGATTTTAATTTCAATTTAGTACATTACTTGGGTTACACATTTCTAAAATAATAGTGTAATTTTTTTCTTTTAGAAAGTAGCTTAAAAGTAATTAGTAATGATTACTTTTTAATGAAGGAATCAGTAAAGTAATCTGATTAAAATTCTAGAAAAGTACATAGTAATTTGTAGTGGATTACTTTTTTGAGTAACTTGCCCAACTGATAGTAATAAGAATTGGGGTGACTGAAAACATGCTTAACCCTTACGCATACCTCGGGTCTTTAGTGACCCAGGACCTCATTTCACCCCCTGTGCCTCACCCATTTTCTGGAGTTATGCTCACAACTCTTTAGTATTCCTCAACCTTTCTCTTATATATAGTGCAACACAAAAAATGCCAAAATTGCATTGGAGACCCTAGATACAGTATATAAGTGTCAGGTTTGTTTTTGTGCTTCCATAAATTATATTTTTTATGATTATTTCATATCTCCATAAGTTTACTATCACAGGATATCTATTTCTTTGTTTACTATAAGAGAAATGAGTGCTATATTCATACAAATAAATACTATATCGCGTGGATTTTCTGTGCAACAATGGTCAATTATCAATATCCATATGTTTGTACATATACATATTAAACATGCTATTTCTTACTCAAGGTGGTGCTGTTGTTTCAGTGATTGACTTGATTTACATTTGACTGCTATTTGATGAAGAAGCAACGTGGAAGTAAACTATAGCAAGTGTAACACAAGAACAGTATGATATGATTTTTGTCATTTGGGTGTACTACTGAAATAATGTTCATCTATTTAGACTCAATAAGTGCCTGAGAAAATACTTGTGTAGCTTATTTATATCTTAAGTGTAGATGTGTTATGTGTAGCTCAATATGTGTTTGACTATGGCAAGCCGTTTTAGCTTTTATTCATTTGCAAGACATGAATTCTTGATATCAAAAATGGGATTTGAACTAGTAAAAACTATAATTTTTTATATCTATAATTGAATCAACAAATAAATTCCAACTAATAAAAATACTAATTTTTGATATCAGTAATTCAGTTTTCACTAGTGACAATTGTCATTTCTGATATCTGTAATGTAATTGTTACTAGTAAGAAAGTCTTTTTAGATATCATTAAATACACTCCAAATTATTGATATCTGAAATCCACTTCCAGATATCAGAAATACCAAATGCAACATGTTGAAATTAATCTACTGATATCAAAAATTACCATTTTCACTAGTTGTAATTCAATTGTTGATATCAAGAATGAACATTTTACTAGTAACAATGTAATTATTGATATCAGGAAAGGGAGCTCGACTAGTAACAATTATTGCCTTGATATCTAAAATAGCCTTTGCAACTAGTGAAAATAGAATTACTGATATCTAAAATGTGATTTACCTAGTAAAAATACTATTATCGATATCTAGAAATACAATTTTAACAGGTAAGAATAGCTATGGTAATGAGTTTAAGAATATTAATGAGACCTTCCCATGAATTCAATTTTGGCGCCAGTAGTAGCAGGTTAAAAAATAGAAGGAGATATTCCATGTGGGTAAAAACAGCTCGTTTTATTTAAAAGTTTTTATTTTTATGTTTAAGAACCGGAAAATGAGAATTCATTTAAATGTTTCTTTTTTGTTCATTGTTAAAAATAAAAACAATATTAGATTTGCATATTTGGGCGGCACTGCAATACCCCTTTCATCTGATTGGCCAACCCGTGCCGTCTTCTGTACTGCCTTAATCCTTTTAGCCAGAATAACAGTTAAATATTAAATACTGTCCCGAACTACCGCTCACAGTAAACTACACATGCCATATGCAGAAAAATCTTGTTGCTGGGCACAAAACTGGTGCTGTTGCGAGGTGTTGTCTCTAATGGATGACGCAAAAGAGATCGCAAGCCACATCATATGCTTACTGGGAATTTAGTCTGCTAAAAAGAGACCACTCCAAATTTTTCCTAAATCAGCATCTCTACATCTATAGCAGCCATTCCATTCCAATGTCTGTTGAATTCCTGCTTGGACTTTTGCGCCAGGAGTGGCATAAAGTCACCCAACAGCAATGTGGAAGACTTGTAGAGAGCATGCCAAGACGCATAAAAGCCGTGATTGAAAATCAAGGTTATTCCTCCAAATATTGATTTCTGAACTCTTCCTGGTTAAAACATTAGTATTGTGTTGATTAATAAATGAATATGAACTTGTTTTCTTTGCATTATTCGAGGTCTGAAAACACGGCATCTTTTTTGTTATTTTGACCAGTTGTCATTTTCTACAAATAAATGCTCTAAACGACCATATTTTTATTTTCATTTTGGGAGAAGTGTGGTCAGTAGTTTATAGAATAAAACAAAAATGTTCAATTTACCCAAACACATAACTATAAATAGTAAATCCAGAGAAACTGATCATTTGGAGTGGTCTCTTAATTTTTTTCAGAGCTGTATATAATATATTATTTTTATATTGAATAAATTGTATGATTTTGTAATAAATTTGTTGGGATTAAGGGAGTACAGAAGGAGCAGGTGTAAATTATTCATTCTAACTAACATTTTATAAATGAAAACCTTCATGAATACTGCAATATACTGCTCATTATTCATAAATAAGGGTCATTGTGCGGTCTACGTGCCGACGGAGTTACAGTCGGGACGACTTTTGTCAGAATAATTAGTCTTAGCTATAGTTTTAAAAGAGCGTTTAAAATTGACATTGCTCTTTCATGCTTTTTCTGACATGAGAATCTAGTAACGAAAGACTAACTAAACGCCTCCTATCTGCTGCTGTCTGCCCAAGGAAAAAGTCTTCTTTCCTGCTAGAAGCCAAAATTGAGGAGGAATGGGTGTTACAATAGCGCATAATAACATAAATAAATGTTCTAGAATGCTAATATTGTATGTCTGTGTGTTACCGTATGGTAATAAAGTACAAGAAGACAGCGCAAAAAATATATAATAATGGGCGCACCCTTTCAACCAAATTTAGACCTGCATTTAATCCAAGCACAAACATTATAGAAATTCTCAGTTATTTTTATGGAATGTATTAACTAAGCTTCAGATGGGGGTTCTTCTTATAGGCTAAATGTTGATATCAGGTACACTGAAAAAGTCATGTATGCGCTTTTCAAATTGTCCGATTGCACAATTATTTCCCTTCAAAGCCGATTGACAGGTATAACTTTCACCCTACACTCAAAAAATATTTTAGCATATATACTGTATATATACATATGTATATATACAGTACTGTGCAAAAGTCTTAAGCACATAAGATGTTTCACAAAAGCATTTGTCTTCAGATGGTTATTTACATCTTCAGCTTTAGTGTGTTAATAGGAAATATAAATGTTAGACTCCCAAACATTACTTTTGCAAATAGATTAGATTAGAATAGAAGAACAGGGAGCCCTGCAACAGATGTCATGGCCCCCACAGAGCCCCCACTGAACATCGTGTCAGTCTGAGATTACATAAAGAGACAGAAGTAATTGAGACAGCCGAAATAGATAGAAGAACTGTGACGAATTCTCCAAGAAGCTTGACACATCCTGTCAGCCAACAACCAAGAAAAACTGTGTCCAGGTGTACCTAGGAGAATTGGGGCTGTTAAAGGCAAAGGTGGTCACACCGAATATTGATTTAGCTTTTTTATGTTTACTGGATTTGTATGACATTAAGTGATAAATAAAAACTATTTATGGCATTATTTTTGAAGACATCCTCACTATGCAACATTTTTCACAACTGCCTAAAACTTTTGCACAGTACTGTATACATATATATATATATATATATATATACATACACACACACACATACACACTGGTGGCCAAAAGTTTGGAGTCAAAGTCATGACATCACTGATGTAAAAAAACAGCACCATCACTATTTGAAAAAAGTCATTTTTGATCCAACACCTTATCCTTTAGTAATTATGCTAAATTGCTAATTTGGTACTAGAAAATTACTTGACAATATATCAAACAAATTATTGGTTCGTTAAATGAAGCTTAACATTGTCTTTGTGTTTGTTTTTGAGTTGCCACAGTATGCAATAGACTGGCTCTAGAAACTCGTCAGTCAATCATTGTTTTGAGGAATGAAGGCTATACAATGCTTGAAACTGCCAAAAAAACTGAAGATTTCATACAAAGGTGTACACTACAGTCTTCAAAGACAAAGGACAACTGGCTCTAACAAGGACAGAAAGAGATGTGGAAACAAGAGGATAAGTATATCAGAGTCTCTAGTTTGAGAAATAGACACCTCACATGTCCTCAGCTGACAGCTTCATTGAATTCTACCCGCTCAACACCAGTTTCATGTTTCAACAGTAAAGAGAAGACTCAGGGGTGCAGGCCTTATGGGAAGAATTGCAAAGAAAAAGCCACTTTTGAAACAGAAAAACAAAAAGTAAAGGTTAGAGTGGGCAAAGAAACACAGACATTGGACAACAGATAACTGGAAAGGAGTGTTATGGATCTTAACCCCATTGAGCATTTGTGGGATCAGCTAGACTGTAAGGTGCGTGAGAAGTGCCCGACAAGACAGCCACATCTATGGCAAGTGCTACAGGAAGTGTGGGGTGAAATGTCACCTGAGTATCTGGACAAACTGACAGCTGGAATGCCAAGGATCTGCAAACTGTCATTGCTGCACGTGGAGGATGTTTTGATGAGAACACTTTGAAGTAGTTTTGAACATTTTTTTCAAATTGTAATAGTAATTTTTCATGTTATTAATGTCCTGACTATACATTGTGATCAGTTGAATGCCACTTTGGTGAATAAAAGCACCAGTTTCGTTCCATAAGAGCAAAACCTGTACATTATTCCAAACTTTTGCCGCCAGTGTATATATCGTGAAGGAGGGAACAAAACGAATTTATTGACACACATGATGTATTTTCCTGGACAACTAAATACCTGAGCGGTAAAGAATGCACAGATGAAGTTCTTTGCCAAAGAGATGTTGCCCTTCAACACTGTTGTAAAGCCATCTTTCACAATGTTGAACAACACACATTTTAATTGCACTAATTTTTTTTCCAGTTTCATTTGAATTTTTTGTTAAAATAAATAAAAAATAACATTCAAAGTTTGAAATCAAGATGTCTTGCTTTATTGTGTAGGCTTAACCCTAACCCTGTTTAATGACCCCATAGTACCACCTAGCATCCAACCCGCGGTAATACCAGTGTTTGTCGGTTTGAACGTGAATTGTTGATATCAACAATTCATATCCTGCCAATGAATACAAGCAAAAACGGCTTGCCATATTTTCACTGGCAGTTGCATCTCATTAAATTTCAGTGTGAAAGTAATGAATCCTGTTCTAGATTTGTGCATTATCTATTTAAAATATGAAAAATAAAACATCAAAATATATTTTGAATATTTTCTAATAGTCTTGAAAATATTTGGAAAATGTTACACTATCTGGGCATTTTGTAGATCCATTTTTGATAGGCACACGTGACATGTGTCTAAAGACCTGAAAATGTAAGAGTGTTTGGTGAAATTCCCACGCAGTTAAGGGTTAATTGTCATAAAAAATGATGTAAAAAAAAAAAAAAGCCAAACTTCTTAATAGGCTTCACTTTCTTTATGTAAATAAACCATTTTGGGTTGAAATATTAATATGTTCTCGACTGGACATTGATAGTGAGAATGACACAATATGAATATGACAACTGGAAAATGAGGTTTGTTAATCAAAATATACCTTTTGGTGAATGCTGGTGCTCCATAATCAACTGATATTGTAATTCTGTAAAGGAAAAACAAATATACAATCTGCCACCTGGTGTGAGCTTATACATCCAGATTATCCACAATATGTGCCATATTATTCATACCTTTATTAATACGCTTCAGATCTTCTATTTCAGCATGCAATCTCTCCAGTGTGTCCTTATGCTGTTGTTGCAGGAACAGAATATCTTTCTCCAGAGAGGCAATGCGTGTGTCATTTGCATCTACTCTGGGCGGAGCAGCTGGTTTTAGACTTCTGAGGTCCAAAGGTGGAGATCTGACCACACAGTCACTAGACAGAAGCTTTGGGTATCTCACCCTGTCCAGATCTCGAACCCTGGACCAGCTGGGTAGGTTCCTCAGGGGTGGCAGATTGCTGCTGGGCATGGTGCTACTGAAAAGGTGAACTAAAATTGTTTTTTGACATATGATGTGTTCATAAACACTATTTGAGCCTAAATACACCTCCAAGTGCTTAATAGGACAAATATTAATCAAGCCTAAACTACAGTGTGCATTCTGTGTCTTTAACGACTTCCTGTTGTGTTACCTGCTCATTTACATACGACATACCTTATCTCCATAATGGATATACGCTCAGGTTTCGCCACCCATCACTTTACGATCAACATTGAAGGAACGTTTGATCCAATGAGGCCCATCTCCGTTAATATGCGATCAAACTACGCAATTTATGTGAATATTTCAATACAATTTCTAGGAGAGAGCCTCATTTGAGGTGGTACCGGTGTCGCTTCCTGCATGAATCAAACTTTGCTTTGGCAACCGCGCGCGACCGAGGCTGTCTAGAAGGTAACCCCGCGGCAGCGTAAGTCTCGCGAGAGTCTCTTTCACTGTTACTAAGGTTAGGTTTAGTTTTGTGGTAAGGTTAAGTTTAGGTTTAGGGGTAGGTGTAGGGTTTCTGTAGGACTCTAAATAAGCACTAAACACACAGGATGTGAACGTTCAATGTGGCTCTCGCGACACTTCATGCAACTACGGGGTTACCTTCTAGACACGACCCGTGAGTGATCAGGCGCGTTCAGAAAACACACGCACACATTTTTTGACACCATTTTTTACTTTAAATGTCAGTAAACGCATTTCAAATGAAACACAAAAAGGAAATTTGAAATAAAGTACAACACAGACCAAAAAAAAAAAAAACCTGTGTAAATTAAACAACGTATGAAAGCTAACCAATCACATCATAGTCCATTTATGTGCAGTATCAAATATGTCATGCAGTGATTTATCAAAAATAATCAGACCACAAGCAAAAGCTAGTGAAATTGTGGATACAATCATGATCCAATTTAAGACTCTTTCATCAGGATGTTCTCATACTATGACTACCAAAACACACCAAACACAATTTCACCAAAAACAAAAACAGACACAGAAAATCAGGAATACAGAATACATTCACAATCTGATGTTGGCAAACCTGAACGCTTCCAAATTACAGGTACATTATGATGCTGAAATATTTGCTTTCTAGTTTCTTTGAGAATCTATTTAAACTGGAAGGTCCAATAATAAACAATTGCTGAGTTAGGAATGGCATACTACCCATACTACTCTTACTACTTCTGCCATATGTGTTATGGCACAAATAGTATGAGTAGTATGCAACTCCGAACTCAGCCAATAACTAATTTGTTCGTCAGTCCCTGGACTGTGTGCATGATCTTTAAAGCAACATTACCAAAAGCCTACAGAAAAGCATTTTAAAAACATGCATGTAACATCTGTAGGCTAGAGGTTAATTAAAATAAATAAAATACAATTATACTTTGATACCTTACATAAAAGGTATTCTTTTCCGAAGGAAAGTGTTAACAAATGACCGATTGAAAAAGGAACAAACTTATATTAAAGGGGCAAGACAAAAGTTCAACTAAATAATATCTAAAATGAAAAACGTAAGGTGATGAACCTGTGAAGCAACAGAAAAAAAGACACTATGAAAAAAATGAACTTGATTATATATAGATAATTTCCCACAGTTTAGTGTGCCAAATAGGCTTCGTGTAAATGCACGATGTTGAGATGCTTTGCATTTTACATTTCTCAAGTATTTAGATAATGAAGCGTGGCAAAAAATACGTTTTCTAGATCTGTGATGGGTCTTTTCTGCCAGATACATGCAATCTACTGCAAGATGAATTCAAATAGTCTCGGACATAATTAGGAATTCTACAAGCACTGGCGTAATTATTCTCTTTAAATGAATCCATGCGCTCAAGCCCTCACTGCCAAGATAAACGTTCGTTTAAGTGCGAGCATGGATATGGGCATTCTTAATGGTCTGGAATCCTGAATATATATATATATATTTTTTTTTTTTGATGGGGCATCTAAAATCTGCACATCTCAGTTATTTATTGTCTGAAGGCTAATGGTGGCACGTGATGACAAAAGTGGAATTGAGAAACAGTGGTTTGTGATCAGGGTGTGTAAGCAGGTGGAGGTTGATACTGATTGGCAATGTCGTAGTCAGCTGGGTAAGTTTCACTGCTCTCCTCCATCTCGGATAGAAGCTCCAGGGCTTGCTCCTCCTCCTCAGTGGGGTAATGACGGAGCAGATTGGCCGCTGTGGCTAAAATAGAGGCTCCGCCGGCACCGGCCACCAGGTAGAAGCTGATGGCAAACGTGACATAGATGAGCGAGCCGTGGTACTTTTTGTGCTGCTGTTGCAGGGATAAAATGAGTTCGGAGGCCCAGTAGCAGAAGCCGATCACTGTAGCGCACTGGAGCACTGAAATACAGAGATTGTGATATTAAGACGAGGGCTCAAAGGTAGAGATTCTGTAGACAGCTTCAATTATTATTAGGGCTGTCAGTCGATTATCCTCGACAACTATGCGGACCCGGGGGCGCTATGTCGCAAAAAAGTTAATGCTTAAAATGTTCAAGTCTCTGAATACATAAGTCAGGTCTATGGGGTATGGTTTGAAAGCTTAGAATTTTAACTTTTCATAAATAACCAACACTTCTGCATTTATGTTACATAAATTAACAAAATAAGGCTTCAAAACATTCACAATGCAAATCAGCGCCACCTAGAGGTCATGTGGAAGAAATATTAATATGAATATAAAAGTCTTCAAAATAGCACTTATATACACTCAAATCATATATCAAATAAAAGCTATCATTCTCAGTAATGTGACTGTTCAGTCATTATTTTGTTGCTCCAATACCACAGTTTGATTTTCAAAAGAATCACAAAGTGAAATGTGATTTCTGTAAGACATCAAATACAAACGTCTCATTTATGCACCGATCACTGCTGCTGTAAGCCTCAAATGGCTAAAAACTTTATATCTGCTTTTACCTTAGGGAGATTTCCCCAAAAATAAAAAATAAATAAATAGCGTGTGAATAAGCCAAGATGTCCAGAACATAATATGCGGTGCCACAGGAAAAGCATGCTAAACAAATCATTGAAAATATACATATGTTATTGACTTTTGATGATGAAATGTTAAATGTCATCAGGGAGGATCTCAGCTTTCTAATGACACCTAGACTGAGCTTCTAGTCCACTCAGAGGCCAAGATATTCAATGAAACAATGGAGGTGGTGCTTGAACTGAAAATTAGACTGAATGTCTATGGACGAGCACATCTGTGAGGGCTAAAATGCATTAGAGTGATGGAGGAAAATTTCTTTTTTAGTACTTGCTGTCATCTAGAGGAATAAAATATGTATTTTTGGAGGGAGCTGGCATGAACAGAACCAGAAATACATGCTTACAAATGTAGGACAACAAAAAAAAAAAAATTCTATTCATAAACATATACAATATTATTTATGAATAATTGGAGTCATTTTTTATTTTTTTTAATGGGGGGACTGAACAAATTAGACCAATTTATGGCAATTAGTCCACAGTATGTGTAAATTGTGAGCTTTTAAATTTGAGTGTGAAAAATTGCAGGCGACAGCCCAAAAATGCCCCAGAGTTGAAGAGGTTAAAAAAAAAATTCCAATTAATTATAAGACATGCCGATTAATGAATACAATTAATTACAATTAATCACATATCATCGCATATAAATATTTGCTGAGAAAGGCCCCCAAAACAAAGATAATTCAATATACATAATTAATCCATAATTCAAATAGTACAAATACTATTCAAGTATAAATATATTTAAATTTTTATTTATTAATATTCTGGAAGACAAGTAAAACATGGATAAGAAATGCAAAAAGCGGCTTTAGGCTCTGGGTTACTGATCAGAAGGTCAGGGGTTCAAGCCCCAGCACTGCCAAGATGCCACTGTTGGGCCCTTGAGCAAGGCCCTTGACCCTATCTGCTCCAGGGGCGCTGTATCATGGCTGACCCTGCACTCTGACCCCAGCTTAGCTGGGATATGTGAAAAAAAGAATTTCACTGTATATGTGCAAATGTATAATGTGTGAAAAATACATATAATTATTAATTATTATTAATTATTATTAATTATATCACCTAGCAGCCCTACAGTCATCAGCAATACGATTTTTGTCATGATCTGTCATGTTCTCACAAGACACGTTCTTGCATTCCATCTGCTGCATTTTTAATTGTTGGTTTATGTACATAACAGACGTATGCTTTTGGAGCGCCTCACTGGTTTTCAGCAGCATAAATGCTGTGTCATTAGGATGCTTTGTCAAGTTAAAAGTATTTGCATTTTGTTGTGCTTCATCCAGCTCTCATTCTGTGGCTGCGCTGCTTGTGAGGTTTGCGCGCTGACTGCCCCCTGCTGACGCGACTTGTAAAAACACAAAGTTACATGTATTTCCAGCTTGAATTGGTAGGAAATAGTGGAAAAATACATACTTTTATAATTAAATTAATTTACGTACGGGTCAGGGGGCATGATTAATTGCGTTAATTTTTTTATAAAATTAATCACAGTAAATTAACATGATAAGTCAACTGCCCTAATTGTTATTATTATGGCCATTTAGTTTTTTCACATCATAATGTGCTGCTTGCATCCAATGTAGAGAATGTCAATACAGAATTCAATTGATTTGCCATCACATACACAGGCTATTTTAGAACAGCTTCAACCACTGCTCATCCAATCACATTAAGGTTTTGAGTCTTTTATTATATTTATGCTTTCATGTAATTATCATTTGTGTCTTCATTCATCAATATTATTTCATCATGCCTTTTATGTCTTGTCTATACTGTTTGATGCTACTGTTATGTTACTGTCTATAATGAAGCCGAAGACAATTTCCACAATGTGGTTAATAAAGTAACTGATCTGAAATAAATTTAATTATATAACACCAAGTTAAAGGGCTAGTTCACCCAAAAATGAAAATTCTCTCATCATTTATTCACCCTCATGCCATCCCAGATGTGTATGACTTTCTTTCTTCTGCTGAACACAAACGAAGATTTTTAGAAGAATATCTCAGCTCTGTAGGTCCGTATAATGCAAGTGAATGGTGACCAGAACTCCAAAAGCTCCAAAAAGGAGATAAAGTCAGCATAAAAGTAATCCATACAACTCCAGTGGTTTAATCCATGTATTCTGAAGCGATCCAACCGGTTTTGGGTGAGAACAAACCAAAATATAACTCAATTTTCTCTAGGCACGATCATGATTTCAAGCTTGATTACACTTCCTAGTGCTTGACGCATGCGCAAAGTACTAGATGGCGCTATAGGAAGTGTAATCGAGGTTGAAATCATGATCACCAAGGAGACTGCTGTCAAGATGTAGAGTGAAAAAACCACTGGAGTCGTATGAATTACTTTTATGCTGATTTTATCTCCTTTTTGGAGCTTTGGTCACCATTCACTTGCATCGTATGGACCTACAGAGCTGAGATATTCTTCTAAAAAAGAATATCTCAAGAAAGTCATAAACGTCTGGGATGGCATGAGGGTGAGTAAATCATGAGAGAATTTTCATTTTTGGGTGAACTAACCTTTATACTTTATACTAACCTTAAGTTTAGATCAGTTACTTTATTATCCACATTGTGGAAATTGTCTTTAGCTTCACTAACATAACAGGAACATAAAACAGTATAGACAAGGCATAAAAGGCAAGATTAAATAATATTGATGAATGGTGACATAAATGATGATGACATGAAAGCATGACTTATTATTCATTCATTGTGAATAATATGACCTTTTGGTATGTACTATCATGAATTCATACCTGTTAGAATGTGAGCAAAGGCGTATCTGCGTGTGATCTTGAGGGCTGGGTGTTTTGGTCCAAAGACGTCCAGAAGAAATGCTGCCAGGCTGCACAGAATGCCCAAGAAACAAAAAGCAGCAATGACCCGAAACAGCAGGATGGACTGAGAGTTAATACAAAAATCTGTGGGAGAGAGAACAGTTTGTTGGTGACTGCAACAACTTCATGTATATGAGGTATGAATCTCATGTTTAATATCAAAATTTTATTTTAAGGTATTGACAAAACAAAAGTGATAATTATACATCAATCATAAAATAACTACCTATTAAGGGGGCCACATCTAAAGATCATCTCATGGTCAAATTATGTTAATGTATGCAAAATAACAAAATGTAATACAGAAAAATGTATTACAATACACATTTCTTTCTTACCATCCATCAATCTATGTAAAATACCAACCATTAATAAGTGTCTCATCTATATATCCTAAGACGTCTGCAACACCAAGCTCTTGTCTAGGGCAGGTTCCTCCATGAACACGGAGCCAGGCTGGTTCTGCCAGGGCTGTACACAGTGCGGTGATGGAGAGCGCCCCGGGCAGTGCAGACGCCAAGCTCCGCTCTGCCTGCTTGGGTAGGGCCGTGCCACCACGCCTCCTCCGGTTTCCAGGCACAGCAGTTCCCGGGGGTGCATACATGCTCATACACGGACTGTAAAACCCTTGGTTAAATGGTAAAATCCAAATACACCAGAGTGAGAGTGGACAGCTCTGTAGTTTTACCTCTGCCGGGCAGTACAGCTGAAAAATCACAACACACATTTATATTGTTAGAAAACTATGAATAAGCATTATGAATAAACTACGTGATTATAATGGCTGACTATTGATTGATTGATTGATTGATTGACTGACTGTAAACAACTGTTCAATGATCAGAAAATAAAGACACTTAAACAAACAGGGGGACAGAACTAACTGATCATCCCATTGATGGTATATGAATGATTGTCTATAGAAACAGAAAGGAAAACAAAACAAAACCAGCAGATTTAAGTAAATGATGATAATTATAGATCATTAGCTAAATAGTTTATAATAAATGGTTGGTTATTGATCAAAACAGAGAGACATATTTCATAATAGAGCAATTAAAGAACAAAACATAGACTTTTTCCACATATCCACAGCTATAGAACTTAAGATCAATAATTATTGAGTATATTTAAGCAGTTATACTCTTTTGTTTGTCCATATTTTTACCTGTTCGCTGTTTCTGAAGCTCCTCTGTCCGTGTTTTAATCAGATTTGATCATCAACTGGCCTTAAACCTTCACAACACACGAAAAAAAAAAACCTTAAACCATTCACAAATCCAGCCTAATGTAAAACGACCCTCTAAAATAAAGGTACACTATGCGCTACTTCGAACGATCGCCGCTATATTAATATCATTTTTGTCTATTACACTGTTTATTTCCGGAGAAAAACAGACACAATAGTCCGTCCGCTTCCTTCTATCAGACGGCGTTTCTCCTGCTGCTGACTTCCGTTTCTGGTGAGGTGCCGTTTGAACCAATCAGAAGCGCTCTGTGATGACGTCAGTTCTCGAGCACGCACATGACGTAAAATTAGACCGAGTGTCCAGAGACCTAAAACATACAGGCTGTAGAGTTTCTGTGTAACCATTGTGCGTCCTTCTGGACATTTTTGTCTTTTTCATTTTTGTTTTTTCGATCATTTTGGCTGTGTTAATGCCAATGGCATAAATTTTGCCAAAGGTGTGTATTTTGGGGGGAATTTTGATATTTCAACCTCAGTTCCTATAATACATCTGTAATACACTGTGTACACAAAATAGTTACACTCAGGACCTTCAGGACAAAAATGTCCCCATTGAAACCCATTAAAACGGTAATATTTGATCCCAGTCCCATTAAAGCATAAAAACATGAATTCTGCGATACTATGCTTTCATTCCGGAGCCCTGGCTTCAAAATTTACATTTGTAATATTTTCCAGCAGATGGCGCCATTTTTCTCATGTTTAGCCTATGGAGCAAATACATGCTTTTTTCCTATTTTCTGCTTGCTGTATTATAGAGCACTGCAGGACAATTGAATAAATAATGCAGCTAAAATTGTGTGGGTGTATTGGTATGGATATCAGATTGTGTATGTGTGATTTGAGAAATGTGTGTGTGTGTGTGTGTGTGTGTGTGTGTATAAAACAACAGTATCATTATGTAAACAAACTGGCATTTAAAGGGTTAAAATCCTGCAAATGAATGAATATTTGGTAGTTATGATCAGGACTGATGTTGGTTAAAAAAATCTAAGTCAGTGAAAGTCGAAAATGATATTAGTATATAATATTTTTATGGCAGTTTTTTTATGCAGATATTTTTGTCGTCTAAGGTCCTGAGTGTGTTTTTTTTTTTTTTTTTATCTGACACTGCACAAAAAATAATAATGCATCAGAATAAATGTTGTTGCTAATCATTGACATATCCCAGACTGTGATAATCCCCCCCCCCCCCCCCAAAAAAAATAAAAAAATAAATCAAATAAAAAATTTCCGTTAGCATTTAGTATTTGGGAAAAATTCATTTTTTGTGTTTTTTTTTTTTTTTTTTTTTCATAAAAAAAACAACAGTGGCATTATATAAACAAACTGGCATTTAAAGGGTTAAAATCCTGAAAATGAATCAATGCTTGGTAGTTATGATCAGGACTGATGTTGGTTAAAAAAATAACTAATTGAAAGTGGAAAATAATATTAATAATCAATATTATTATGGCAGATTTTTGACGCGGACATTTTTGTCCTCTAAGGACCTCTGAGTAACTTTTTTAAATGGTCGCACAAGGGTTAAGATGATTAGGTTTACAACTTGACTTAATAATGTGAAATAATACTAATAAAGTTTTTTTTCAGTAAGTTATTTAAAATAAAATAATTCTTTTAAAAAATAATTACTAATGAATTATTAAATAATAAAAACATTAAATTAAAATGACATTTATTAAAATACAATTAAAAACAATAATTTGCATTATTTTTACTGTTATGCTTTATTTTGCATAATTTGTATTTACACATACACTTCTATTTTTATTTTTATTTTTATTTTTTAGGTTTCATTGGTAATATAAATGGACAGCTATTCATTTAAGCCAGTAAACATTCTGAACTCAAACTGAGAATTAAGGACACATTAAAACATGCAAACCAAGTTGTGTGAAGGTGTGAAAAGTCTTTCAACCAGTCAGACCTGTACAACAAGTGATCTGCACACTTTGCATATAGATATTATACACTGGCACATGATAATTATTTATTGTTTCAATAATTTACAAATAAATTTAACTATTGATATCTTTAATTATTTTGAGTACACCATAGTATGTAAACTGATGCATAGTTTGGTGCATTTTTCAACCCAACAGTCAAACATTTAAAAGAGCTATTTTTCTTTAATAAATAAAAAAATTACGATACAAAATTGAATTGTATTTTTATTTTTACAACACATATAACAGTTACATATAGCAGTCATTAGAACACTTATGTGGTGTGTGTCACAACGAATAAATACGTAAATTAATGAATGAATAAATAAATAATTAAACTTAACTAAAATATAATAGCACACCAACAATATGTAAGAAATAAAACAAAAACATATAACTAAAAAAATAAGTCAGTATTAGACAAGACTGCACATGCAAAAGTATGCAAAGACACGGGATCTGGTTGTTTTTATTGATTTATGTTCCATACAATTTCCGTAAAGCCTATGTTTTAATAGTAGCTTTATTAACTTTTCAAAAAAAAAAAAAAAAATAAAATAAAATAAATAAATAAATATATATATATATATATATATATATATATATATATATATATATATATATATATGAAATGCAGTATTTTATTTAATTTTTTTTTTTTTTTTTTTTTTTTAAATTATATTTATTCATTATTGCTTTGGCAGCATAAAAAAGTTTAATTTCTGCAAAACTCGTGATAATGCAGTTCCAGTCCTGAGGATGGCACTATTGAAATCAGCGAAACAACTGGGCAGGAAGTGAACAGGATCTGATAAACACAAGTCTATTTGGTTGCATGACATTTGAGAGTGGGTACAGTTACATTCTGCCCAGCTTACATCTCATATAATATTATATCATAGAGTCCTATTGAAATGAAGAGCGCTTTAGAGCTGATGCAGAGGGTGAGCGCGCACCCGGACGCGCGCTGCTGGTATGTCTCGTGGAACCCCGCGGGCACACTGCTGGCATCATGTGGCGGGGACCGGGCGATAAGGATATGGGGCAAAGAAGGTAAAATATACCACATACATGTGTTTTACAGGATGAATCATCCGTTAAATCCATCCACTTAAAGATTAAGGTGTTAACAGCAATCATGCATGTCAAGATCAGTTGAGTATAAATCAGTGTGAACATGTTCAGTTCATTGCAGAATGTCTGTTTAGTTGTTTCACACGTCCAGTTGACTAGGATGATACTAGAAAGACATTTAGGGGTTTGAGTGTGATTGATTGTATATTCTCTAACAAAAAAGTACCATAAGTATGGTACCATGATAATACCATGGTTATTTAGACATGGCACCATAGTAATACCATGTTTTTGGTCATGGGACCATAGCACAATACATTGTAATACCATTTTTTTAAAATCACGGTTACATATTATTACCGTGTTTTTAATCATGATACCATATTAATACCATGTTTTTGTTCACATTACCATAGTAATACCATGTTTGTGGTCATGGTACCATGGTAACACATGTTTTTGTCACTGTTTCCTCTTATATCCATGTTTTTTGGTCATGGTACAATTTTAACACCATGTTATTTGGTCATTGTAACACAGTAATAACATGTTTTTGGTCATGGTACCATGATAATACCATGGTTATTTAGACATGGCACCATAGTAATAGCATGTTTTTAATCATGATACCATAGTAATACCATGTTTTTGTTCACATTACCATAGTAATACCATGTTTTTGGTCATGGTACCATGGTAACATGTTTTTGTCACTATTTCCTCTTACAGGTGCATCTCAATAAATTAGAATGTCGTGGAAAAGTTCATTTATTTCAGTAATTCAACTCAAATTGTGAAACTCGTGTATTAAATAAATTCAGTGCACACAGACTGAAGTAGTTTAAGTCTTTGGTTCTTTTAATTGTGATGATTTTGGCTCACATTTAACAAAAACCCAGATCTCAAAAAATTAGAATATGGTGACATGCCAATCAGGTAATCAACTCAAAACACCTGCAAAGGTTTCCTGAGCCTTCAAAATGGTCTCTCAGTTTGGTTCACTAGGCTACACAATCATGGGGAAGACTGCTGATCTGACAGTTGTCCAGAAGACAATCACTGACACCCTTCACAAGGAGGGTAAGCCACAAACATTCATTGCCAAAGAAGCTGGCTGTTCACAGAGTGCTGTATCCAAGCATGTTAACAGAAAGTTGAGTGGAAGGAAAAAGTGTGGAAGAAAAAGATGCACAACAAACCGAGAGAACCACAGCTTTATGAGGATTGTCAAGCAAAATCGATTCAAGAATTTGGGTGACCTTCACAAGGAATGGACTGAGGCTGGGGTCAAGGCATCAAGAGCCACCACACACAGACGTGTCAAGGAATTTGGCTACAGTTGTCGTATTCCTCTTGTTAAGCCACTCCTGAACCACAGACAACGTCAGAGGCGTCTTACCTGGGCTAAGGAGAAGAAGAACTGGACTGTTGCCCAGTGGTCCAAAGTCCTCTTTTCAGATGAGAGCAAGTTTTGTATTTCATTTGGAAACCAAGGTCCTAGAGTCTGGAGGAAGGGTGGAGAAGCTCATAGCCCAAGTTGCTTGAAGTCCAGTGTTAAGTTTCCACAGTCTGTGATGATTTGGGGTGCAATGTCATCTGCTGGTGTTGGTCCATTGTGTTTTTTGAAAACCAAAGTCACTGCACCCTTTTACCAAGAAATTTTGGAGCACTTCATGCTTCCTTCTGCTGACCAGCTTTTTAAAGATGCTGATTTCATTTTCCAGCAGGATTTGGCACCTGCCCACACTGCCAAAAGCACCAAAAGTTGGTTAAATGACCATGGTGTTGGTGTGCTTGACTGGCCAGCAAACTCACCAGACCTGAACCCCATAGAGAATCTATGGGGTATTGTCAAGAGGAAAATGAGAAACATGAGACCAAAAAATGCAGATGAGCTGAAGGCCACTGTCAAAGAAACCTGGGCTTCCATACCACCACAGCAGTGCCACAAACTGATCACCTCCATGCCACGCCGAATTGAGGCAGTAATTAAAGCAAAAGGAGCCCCTACCAAGTATTGAGTACATATACAGTAAATGAACATACTTTCCAGAAGGCCAACAATTCACTAAAAATGTTTTTTTTATTGGTCTTATGATGTATTCTAATTTTTTAAGATAGTGAATTGGTGGGTTTTTGTTAAATGTGAGCCAAAATCATCAAAATTAAAAGAACCAAACACTTAAACTACTTCAGTCTGTGTGCATTGAATTTATTTGATACACGAGTTTCACAATTTGAGTTGAATTACTGAAATAAATGAACTTTTCCACGACATTCTAATTTATTGAGATGCACCTGTATATCCATGTTTTTTGGTCATGATACAATTTTAACACCATGTTATTTGGTCATTGTAACACAGTAATAACATGTTTTTTGTCATGGTACCATGATAATACCATGGTTATTTAGACATGGCAGCATTGTAATACCATGTTTTTGGCCATGGTACTAAAGTAATACCATGTTTTTGTTCACGTTACCTTAATGGCACTTTTCCACTGCAGGTTACAGTTCGACTCGACTCTAATCGCTTTACTTTTCTGAGCATGCTTTTCCACTGCAGTTTAGTGCCGCCTCAACGTGGGTGGGATTATAGGCTGATCGTCATAGTTGCACCGCCTCTACTGCCGTGAGACTCCAACATCATCTTAAACGCAACACAAACACACAACAAAATAAATAAAGTGAAGCTTTCAAGCAGAGTTAATGTAACAAAACGTACCATCCTCCATCGTGGACTCCAACAAAGCCTAGTCCAGGGCACTCTCCCTCCCATTGCTCGCCAGTCTATTGCCATAGATAGCGTCCATTTGGTCGAACCACTTCCACTTTCTTCTGTTTGAACCACTCCGGCTGTTGTGGTCCTTGATGGTAATGTAGTCACTTTTTTTACTTTTCCCTATGCTGTTGGTAGGCCAACAGCTGCTGAGACACTTCCTGAAAGACTTTTTCGTTTCGCATCTCCCCATCCAGCTCTCATTGGATCCTTTCCTCGGCTACTAACGAGAGGAACGTCTGCACCTCGTTCATTGACCATGGCGTGGTTTTGCGCACAGCCATTTCTTTTTACAATTTAAAAGTCACGTGAACAAATTATACTGCTATCACTGTTGCTAACTTTTAAACTAGCGGGTTGATGTCCCATGTTGCAAATCCAGTGACACTGGTAGTGACGATTCTCTCTGACCAATCAGTGATCTGCAGGGTTTTTACGTCACATTTAGTATGGGCTCGGCTCGCTTGGAACCTTGACCGAGGTGGTACTAAAAAAGTACCAGGTCCCAGGTACTATCCACAGTGGAAAACCCCCAAAAAGCGAGCAAAGTTGAGTCGAGTCGAGCCGTACCGTGCAGTGGAAAAGCCCCAATAGTAATACCATGTTTTTGGTCATGGTACCATGGTAACACATATTTTTGTCTCTGTTTCCTCTTATATCCATGTTTTTTGGTCATGGTACAATTTTAACACCATGTTATTTGGTCATTGTAACATAGTAATAACATGTTTTTGGTCATGGTACCATGATAATACCATGGTTATTTAGACATTGCACCATAGTAATACCATGTTTTTTGGTCATGGTACCATAGTAATACCATGTTTTTGGTCACAGTACCATAGTAATACCATGTTTTTGGTCATGGTACCATAGTAATACCATGTTTTTGGTCATGGTACCATAGTAATACCATGTTTTTGGTCATGGTACCATAGTGATACCATGTTTTGGTCATGGTACTAAAGTGATGAGAGAGGTCAACAGAGAATGGCCAGACTGGTTAGAACTGACAAAGTCTACTGTAATTCAGATAACCTCTCTGTACAATTGTGGTGAGAATAATATATCTCAGAATGCTATTGGGTTGGCGCTGTTTTTGCAGCACGAGGGGGACCTACACAGTATTAGGCAGGTGGTTTTATTGTTGTGTTATTATGGCTGATTGGTGTGTGTGTATATATATATATATATATATATATATATATATATATATATATATATATATATATATATATATATATATTATGAGTGTATTGTCAAGCGCTCATGGAAAAGATGTGTCTTTAGCCATTTTTTGAAGACAGAGACTGAGTCTGCTTCACGGATGGAGTTGGGAAGGTCGTTCCACCAATGAGGTACAGTGAAGCCAAAAGTCCAGAAAATGTATTTGGTGTCTCTTTGTGTTGGTACAACAAGGCCTGTGGTCATTAGCTGACCACAGGCTTCTGGTGGGAACGTATCTCTGCGGGAATGATTTTAGGTATGCCAGAGCAGACCCAGTGACTATTCTGTATGCCAGCATCAGAGCCTTGAACTTGATACGTGCAGCAACCGGCAGCCAGTGAAGCGAGACAAGGAGCGGTGTAACGTGCTCTCTTTGGTTAGTTGAAGACCAGACGTGCTGCTGCATTCTGTATCTTTTGCAGAGGCATAATTGCACATGCAGGAAGGCCAGCAATGCAAGCATTACAGTAATCCAGTCTAGATACGATGAACAAGGAGTTGTGTGGCATGTTCAAAGAGGAAGGGTCTTATTTACCTGATGTTGTAGAGTGTAAATCTACATGATCGTGGTAACATACTATGGCAACATAGTAATATCATGTTTTTTTTAATCATGGTTACATATTATTACCAGATTTTTTTGGTTATGGTACCACAGTTTTTGTTCATGGTTTCATGGTAATTCCATGTTTCTTGGTCATGGTACAATGATAATGCCATGATTTTGTCATGGTTACATATTCTTAAATTGTTTTGGGGTAGTGGTACCATAGTAAAGGCATGTTTTTGGTACCATGTACAGTTGAAGTTTACATATACTTAGGTTGAAGTCAATAAAATTCATGTTTTTAACCACTCCACAGATTTAATATTAGCAAACTATAGTTTTGGCAAGTTGTTCAGGACATCTACTTTGTGCATGACACAATTAATTTTTCCAACAATTGTTTACAGACAGATTGTTTCACTTTTAATTGACTATAATCACAATTCCAGTGGATCAGAAGTTTACATACACTAAGTTAACTGTGCCTTTAAGCAGCTTGGAAAATTCCAGAAAATGATGTCAAAACTTTAGACGATTAGCCAATTAGATTCTGATAGGAGGTGTACTGAATTGGAGGTGTACCTGTGGATGTATTTTAAGACCTACCTTCAAACTCAGTGCCTCTTTTCTTGACATCATGGGAAAAACAAAAGAAATCAGCCAAGACCTCAGAAAAAATCGTGGGCCTCCACAAGTCTGGTTCATCCTTGGGAGCAATTTCCAAACGCCTGAAGGTACCACGTTCATCTGCACAAACAATAGTACTTAAGTATAAACAGCATGGGACCACACAGCCATCATACAGCTCAGGAAGGAGACGCATTCTGTCTCCTAGAGATGAACGTAGTTTGGTGCGAAAAGTGCAAATCAGTCCCAGAACAACAGCAAAGGACCTTGTGAAGATGCTGGAGGAAACAGGTAGATAATTATCTATATCCACAGTAAAACGAGTCCTATATTGACACAACCTTCTCAGCAAGGAAGAAGCCACTGCTCCAAAACAAGCATAAAAAAGCCAGACTACAGTTTGCAGTTGTACATGGGGACAAAGATCTTACTTTTTGGAGAAATGTCCTCTGGTCTGATGAAACAAAAATTAAACTGTTTGGCCATAATGACCATCGTTATGTTTGGAGGAAAAAGGATGAGGCTTGCAAGCTGAAGAACACCATCCCAACCGTGAAGCATGGGGGTGGAAGCATCATGTTGTGGGGGTGCTTTGCTGTAGGAGGGACTGGTGCACTTCACAAAATAGATGTCATCAAGAGGAAGGACAATTATGTGGATATATTGAAGCAACATCTCAAGACATCAGCCAGGAAGTTAAAGCTCGGTTGCAAATAGGTCTTCCAAATGGACAATGACCCCAAGCATACCTCCAAAGTTGTGGCAAAATGGCTTAAGGACAACAAAGTCAAGGTATTGGAGTGGCCATCATAAAGCCCTGACCTCAATCCGATAGAAAATTTGTGGGCAGAACTGAAAAATCGTGTGCGAGCAAGGAGGCCTAGGAGGCCTATAAACCTGACTCAGTTACACCAGTTCTGTCTGGAGGAATGGGCCAAAATTCCAGCAACTTATTGTGAGAAGCTTGTGGAAGGATACCCAAAACATTTGACCCAAGTTAAACAATTTAAAGGCAATTCTACCAAATACTTACAAAGTGTATGTAAACTTCTGACCCACTGGGAATGTGATGAAAGAAATAAAAGCTGAAATGAATCATTCTCTCTATTATTACTGTTAAAGTAGTGATCCTAACTGACGTAAGACAGGGAATGTTTTCTACGATTAAATGTCAGGAATTGTGAAAATCTGAGTTTAAATGTATTTGGCTAAGGTGAATGTAAACTTCTGACTTCAACTGTAAGTATCATGATTTTTGGCCGTGTGCCATGATAATACAATTGTATTCTTTGAAGTACCTTGGAGTACCATACAAATACCATGGTACATGAATATGGTCGTCATTCAGTACCATGCTATTGCCATCTGATGCCATCACTATACCATGATACCGCCACTGTACTTTTTTTTTGTAAGCAAAGCAACAGTCAAATGTGTCCAGTGGTCTAGAATAACTCTGCTGGACAGGTGAATTTCCTGAATCCTCACTAAAACAGAACTTTTTGCATGTTAAAGAGAATTTCAAGGGGAAATATGCTTATTTTTCTCCTCTTATCTTTCAGGAGACAGTTGGGAATGTAAGTGCGTTCTGGCTGATGGTCATCAGCGTACGGTCAGAAAGGTGGCCTGGTCACCCTGCGGCAAATATCTGGCATCAGCAAGCTTTGATGCCACCACATGCATCTGGAAGAAGACCAATGATGATTTTGAGGTTTTTTGTTTTATGGCATTAGACTCATGTGATTAATGACTTCACCTTCCTGCCCGCTTGACATGTCAGTTGTTTGTGTTTTCCAGACTCTGACAGTGCTAGAAGGTCATGAGAATGAGGTGAAGTGTGTAGCGTGGGCTCCGTCCGGAAACTTACTGGCCACCTGCAGTAGGGATAAAAGTGTGTGGATCTGGGAAGGTACGTTGGTGGTTGCATTTCGTGCTCAGTTTGTGGTTTATGCTTTCTCTGGCCTGAATGGAATAGTTCACACTTTTCTTTCTAGTGGATGAGGAAGATGAATATGAGTGTGTGAGTGTTGTGAATTCACACACACAGGACGTGAAGCATGTTGTTTGGCACCCGACACAGGAGGTACGACCTTTCTGACCTTCACACATCCACATTTACACACATGGGTAATCTGTTGTTCTCATTCTTAAAGGAATATTCCGGGTCAGTACCAGTTAAGCTCAGTTCAAAAAAGCAAAATGTTTGCACAAATCTGGGTTACAGTGAGGCACTTGAAATGGAAGTCAATGGGGCCAATCCATTTTAAATGTATTGGTACAAGATGTGAACATTGTACATGTTAACATGATTTTAGTGTATCTGTGCGAAGTTCAATATATTCAATATTACAGCTTTGTTGCCATGACAACAAAACACTGTAATCACTTTATTGGGTATAACTTTACACAGATTAGGTAAGCGATTTTATCACACTACAAAACATATATTACATCTTGTAGCAATACTTTTGAAAACCCATTCACTTCAAATGTACTGTAACCTTTTTTTTAATTAAGGAGGGACGTGGTAATCACCATAACACCAAAAATGCTGTTAATTAAACTTAACTTGTATTGAACCTGGAATATTCCTTGAAGGTTTTCAGACTTACAGTGGCCCAAAAAGTGGACACTTACAAATGTTTGTATGTTATTTGGATTAGAAGAAATATCGAACCAAGGGTAAGTTATTTTAACAAAACATTCACAAGCACACGTTGCAAGCAAAACATCTCACAGAATAAGTGATAAAACATGTCATCTACTAGTTTTGTCATCAAATGACACTTCAAATCATATACCTGTATTTATCATACATATTTCAAAGAGTGAAATTCATTTGCTTTTTCAGCTTCTTGCTTCAGCCAGCTATGACAACAAGGTGTGCATTTATAAAGAGGAAGATGATGACTGGGAATGTAGAGCAACATTAGAGGGACATTCATCCACTGTTTGGAGTCTGACCTTTGACCCTGAGGGACAGAGATTGGTATCTTGTAGTGATGACCGTACTGTGAAGATCTGGAAGGAGTCCACGCCTGGAGATGGTATATGATGTATATAGTTGTCGTGTACGTTTTTATGAAAGTTTGGCTCAATATTTTGTATGTTATATTGTTTTTCTGTAAATGTTTACAGTGATATAGTCTTAAACTCTTGGTTTGAAATTGGAGGTAATGTTGACATCACTGTAGGTTCGACCGAAGAGTCGTGGAAGTGTGTTTGTACCTTGTCTGGATTCCACGGGAGAACGGTGTATGATGTTGCATGGTAAGATCACCAAGAAGGGGCACAAGCATGGTACATTACAATAATATGTACGCAAAGCTTTTTTTAATTAAATACATTTACACAATAATTACTCAAAATACTGAAAATGTGCATTATCTTGGCTGATGTCGAAAATCTCAAAATAGTTCAATATCAGCCGATTAATTGGCCTGGACTGCATTTCCCAAAAGCATTGTAAGCCTAAGTAGATCATAGAAACCATTGGCCCCAATGGTCTCTACGATCAACTTAAGTTTGCAATGCTTTTGGGAAACATAGCCCTGGATGATCCATCGTTCTATTGCTAGTCTTTAACGCACTCTGGTTTTAAATCAAAATATGATGCCTAATTTAACTTTTGTGGAAATCTGCTTTTATGGGGATCATTTTGTATTAAATAGAATGTTTTATTATATTTTGTTCACTCTCATTTCAAGGTGTCATCTGACCGGTGCCTTGGCCACAGCGTGTGGTGATGATGGAGTCCGTGTGTTCACCGAAGACCCCACAGCTGACCCTGAGAAGCCCATCTTCTTCCTGTCGGCCCACACGCCCAAAGCGCACAGTCAGGACGTCAATTGCGTGGCATGGCATCCAAAGGAGGCAGGACTGCTCGCGACCTGCAGTGACAATGGAGAATTTGCCATCTGGAAGTACAATTCTGATACCTGAACTAGTGAACAAAACTTTGTGATCAGAAGAAAGCACTGAGTCCATTTAAACTAATGGGGAACAAGCGTTTTTTTTTTTTTTTAATTCTGACTGTAATATAAGGCTTTTGGTTTGATTGTGTGTTTTGAAAGGTCAAATTATTGAGAGGTACACACTGACATTTTTAACCCCACACATTTTCTGTAACACCATGTTAATGTTGCCATCAAGTTGTAGTTTGGTGGGTCAGTTGTTACATTTTAGAATTGTTTAACTGAACAGATACTACAGTATTGCCTGTACCTGCATCTCCAAAGACCTCTTGCTTTTTGCATTAAGGCTACAAAATTGTCTCAGATTTCTTTCAATTAAATAAATGCTTAATGCAGATAAAATCAAGTTCTTTAGTCAGAGCTGTGATGCTGAAGGTTGCACACTTACCATATAATTTTCCCTGTTAAGAAAGGTTAAAAAGCCCCATAACACATCTAGTCATGTAAATCACTTATAAGTGGCATGTTTTCTTAACCGTCTTATTGTCTTAAGAAACTGCACCGTCCTTTTGTCCTTCGGGTCATTTTGACCCGTATTGAAAACCATTCTAAATGCATAAATTCTTGATTAGTGTACAACTGCACTAAAAACCCCCCTTAATGAAAAGCTTTATTGTGGTCCAAACATGAATAATGATGGGGAAAAAAGACAGATATTGAATATTTGTGGAGTAACATTATTTTTAAAGAATAAGTTTATAAATGTAATAAAACTGGGATGTCTGAATTTACATTTATTTCAATCACTTTTGGCACTTTATAATATCTTAACTATATTACAACAATCTCTGATTAGCTCTGCTTGTAGAAATTAACTGTGTAAATTTTAGATAACATTTTAGTACATGCTTATTTCACAAATTAATCTCTATGGCCTTTTCCAGCAGTCAAAGCGGGCCCACTTTGCATGTCCATTGCAACAAATCCATTTCTTCCCACTAATGTTAAACAATTTGTTGCAGTGTTACAGGGGTTTAGGAAGTTGCAGCAGTAGTTCTTTCTGCCATCTAATGTTTTAGGAGAAAATGACATCCAATAGGCCTTTTATCGTCATATAAAATCATATTAGTAAACTTATTTGCTAAAATATTACCTGTTCAAAACTTAAAATACTCTCTCTTTGTGCGTTTGTGTGTGTGGACGTGTGCACAAAACCCATTTGAGTGAAAAGTAACATTTGTGGGAAAGATGCAGTACCCAGTGGAGCAGGTGGAGGAGCTAGAAAACAGTATGGGGGTAGGGGCTAAATTGAAGATAATTTGAAATATGTTTAGGTCAGATTTGATTCATAGATGTACAAAAGACTAGTCTAATTAAGTCTAAAGGTGAAATGTCACAACTGGCTAAAAATTGACCCGTTAAGATAATGGAAGGAAAAACATTTTTTAATTGTTATTTCTCTTAAACAGTTAATTTACAATTAAAAACTACTCCCTGAAAGATATTAATAATATAAGTGTCATGAGATATCTCACTGTGACAGCTCTGGACTCAACAAAATGTGTCCACGAGCTGCGGACAATTACGCTTTCTGCCTGTCAATAATTTTGCACGTTCTCTGTATTGTAGTTGCAGCGAATTATTAAGGCATAATGCCATTTTTATGCCATATTGCTCATAACAGTTGTCCATTGAGGGCGCTATTTTGCTGCCGCTGTTTTTGACAACTGTTTCTGCTCGCGTCGGTCAATAAAGCTCATTTGATATCTTTGGAGTGCGGGGTTGTGGGGAAAGGGGGCGTGGCTAATCCAACGGATTCTAAAATGTCGAAAATATACCGTCATTACAAATTCTAGAATGGCTAAAATCACTTTTTAAAATCACTTTCTTTTTATGATGGTCTTGACAACTTCACACCGATTGGTTCCAGTCCCAAAAACTATGCGGTATTTATAGCGTATTCTTTACCTGTCACGGGTCAAAAATTACCATAAGACAATAGGAGGGTTAAAATAATGTCAATAATAGACAGCAACTCTGTTTTGATGAATTGCAGGGTAATCTTTATTTAAATTATGCATGTAAATGTATTAAAGAGGAAGTGTTTAGTCATTGGCTTGCATTTTCCAAATATTTGTAAAACCATGGATTCAAAATATCAAACCAGTCGTAAAACAACAATTGTAACGTTCTGAAAAAATTCCAGGTATATCTGTCAGGTCTGTATGGAAAGTGTCCATGTTGAGAGACTCTCCAATACGCATATTGTAGTTGATTTATCTGATGCGTCTGGCTGAATTGTGTGTGTTTGAGATCACGGATTTCTGCCCTTTTTGCGCAAGGACTTTCCTTCCCCAGAGAATGCAATGAAGTTACTGGCAGATTCATCCTGGACACAAAAACAAAACGATGATTAAAATGAAGAGATTTGCAAAACACAACTAAATTTGTGACAAACTTGAAAATCCTGTGTTTCTTCCTTCGTGTTGATTTAATGAAATTACTTTCAATACATAAGTCAAATAAGTTCAGTAATTTGAACCTTGTCCTGAACTATATATTTGAGTAATCGTTTCACTCACCGTGTCTATCTTGCGGGGCTGTTGTCTTGCATTTCGGATGAAGGTGATCCTTCCGATTTTGTACTCATAGTTAGGAATTCCACTACAGTAAGAAAAACAGCAATTATTAAAGTGAAAGCTGAGCTTGGACGGTGAGAATGAGAAATGGTGATCTCGCAGAGACAGGCATGTACCGTTTGATGTCACTGGGGTCGATGGGTACTGGACTGGGCTCAATGCCTTTCTTCTTCCCATCTAGACGATTCCCAGAGCCTGTAAATGCCTACAGACAAAAAATATTAGAGAAGGAAGATAACTTACAATTTCAAAACCTATATGAAGATGGACCACAAATCACAAGACTACAATAATGATGATCTTTGACTTACTCTAAAGCCAAGGTCCATTTCATAGTTACTGGGATCTGTTTCCTCCTCCTACAAGCAGAAGATAAACATCAGCATAAACATATTTGTGAGTTATGTTCACAACACTAAGTTACAGCATGATAAAGTATAATGTGTTGGTGTCGTCAGAACATACAGTTGGTTCTTCAGGATGCTGCATGTGTCTTTCTGGTTCTTTATAACCAAGAGGAGCATCAAAGTCCACCTGAAGGCAAAAAGAAATGCTTTAATCAGAGATATTGTGTATGGGATTTTGTACATAGAGGTACGATTCATTGCTCTTTCAGGAAATGTACTTTATAGTGACATTTGAATTCACCCTGTATAAAATATATCACATTCTATATGTGTATATTATGTAAACAGTGTGAAAAAAAAAAAAAAAACATTCCTACATTCATATCGCACTCAATGATGGACACGGCCTTGTCTGGTTTAGTTTCCATGACACGTAACTCGTAGATCTGGAAGAGAGGAATTTCTGGTTTAGTTCATCAGGACTTTTGCCACTCTTAAAGGTATAGTTCACCCAAAATACCCACACTCATGCTATCCCAGATGTGAATGACTTAATTTCTTCTGCTGAACACAAAGATTTTTAGAAGAATATCTCAGCTCTGTAGGTCCATATAATGCAAGTCAACATGGTCCAAAACATTTAATCTTAAAAAAAAGCACATAAAGGCAGCATAAAAGTAATCCATACGACTCCAGTGGTTAAATCCAAATTCTCTGTGGGAGAGAAACAGATCAATATTTAAGTCCTTTTTTTTCCCTATAAATTCTCCTCCCTGCCCATTAGGTGGCAATATGCATGAAGAATGTGAATAGTCAAAAACAAAAAAACGAATGAAGTGAAAATGAACATTTATAATAAAAAGGACTTAAATATTGATCTGTTTCTCACCCACACCTATCATATCACTTCTGAAGACATGGATTAAACCACTGGAGTCTTATGGATTACTTTTATGCTGCCTTTATGTGCTTTTTGAAGCTTCAAAGTTCTGGCCACCATTCACTTGCATTGTACAGACCTACAGAGCTGAAATATGTTTCTAAAAATCTTCATTTGTGTTCAGCAGAAGAAAGAAAGTCATACACATCTGGGATGACATGAGTATGAGTAAATGATGAGAGAATTTTCATTTTTGGGTGAACTATCCCTTTGAGTGTAACAAATCCACCATAATATGTAATAGACATATTCACCTTTTCATTATAGTTGATTGCAATCACATCTCCTGTGGTCAAACAGGCAAAATTTCTCAAAGCATTCTCTAATCTGCCAAAATAAATAACGTAAGAGAAAATATTAAAATGCACAACCATGTTTTAATTTCACGTTAAAAGTTGGCATCTTTTTATCTTACACTGCTTTAGGGTTTGTGATATCCAGGAAGTCTGGACTCTGAGGCTGAAATTTGGAGTATGTGGCCACCATGAGATTGACACTCTCCACCTGGACCAAACCTCCTTCTTCCAACAGCAAGTTTTGCATCATCTGAGGATAAAATAAACATGATCCATATGGATATTTTAAAATCGTGAATAATAGTGTGTCTAAAGCAAAGTGTGCTAATCAAGATATAGAAACATTTCTGTCATAAATCAGGTAGTGTTTTGAAGTTTCATACCCAGTGGGGGAGATAACAGATTCCTTCATCGGCCACAAACTCCAGAACGCCACAGTGTGTCATTCTGTCTGAATTCTTATTGGTGAGTTTGAACAGCATGGGGTATGTGATATTAAGTCTGCCTGAAAAGAGTTACCAGGTGAAATCAAAACACACAAGATGACAGTAAAGATGGAAAGTATTTCATGTTTAATTCACTGCAGCTGACTTACTCAGCTGGTCCAAAGCAGATGGGGGCATAATTACTGAAAAAGAACATGATATCTGCATTAAAACAAGTTTCCTGAGGATCACTGAAAATGAGAAAACTTATTTTATAGGCAAAATACACATCTTTAGACTACAACATACTCTTCCCTCCTTTCTCCACATCTGAGCGGTCATTGGGCCCCGCAAGCATGGACACAGAGTAACAGCGGTACTGGGTGGAGAAACGGTTCTGGAAGACCCGACCCACATGGGGCTCGAACATGTTGAAGGAGAACTGATGGAGGAAGAGAACAGACACTTTCAGAACAAAAACACTGGAAAACATCTAATAGTATACCAAACAATATATATCCATCTGTATAATGCTGGCATATATATATATATATATATATATATATATATATATATATATATATGAGTGTGTGTGTGTGTGTATTTATGATAAACTATCAATCTATATGTATGTTAAATGGTCTAATGCAGATGATAGATAGATAGATAGACAGATTTCTGCCTTGTAAGTCACTTTGGATAAAATAATTTTCAAAAAGAATAAACGTGAATGGTAAACGGAATTCTTAACAATTCTTCTGCCACAGTGGCAATGCAGCTTTCCACTGATTTAGCTTAGCATTAGCGAACTATTCTCTGAATCTACACAAACATTAAAAGGCAAATTATACTAAAATTAAATTTAAAGACACATAAACATCGACAACACACCATATTAGCTAGTTATGTGCTTGACAACAGCACTACAGCAATAATGAGAAGAATATTTATGAAACTCAATAACAAACACAACAGCTTTCCCTTCTGTGCGAAGCGCTTCTGTTGGAAGTGACGTATGAACACAACAAACCCACAGCACCAATCAACAGCTCCGACTGAGAGTGCTTTAGCCAATCACATCTCTAGTTCGAGCTTGGGTCCAGCCTCACTGCTCGGGTGCATTTGGATGTTGTATAAAATGTGTTATATGATTTTATCATGAACTTTAAAGTAAATGTATCATATTTATATATAAATTAAAAAATAATATGAGAATACCCGTGTTCTTTATTCTCTAAATTTGTACCGAGTTTTAACTCGCCCATGCGCTTTGCAACGTATCCGATTGGACCGAAGATCAGCCTCTGGTCGAATACCATTGGACAATTTGTCCATCTGTCACTCTTAATCGTGATTCTATTGGTTATTTCAGCAAGTCCGTACTAAATATTCAATGAGCAAATTTGGCGCCACAAATCAAACACGGAAATTCTGAGTTGAAAACAACAAGGGCAAGGGATTTTAAAACGCGAACACTCGGCTAAGTAATAGTTTTATATGTTTTAAGTTTATAAACTTGCATTTTAACATGTTTGTGACCGATATTCGAAAGGATTTTTATGATGTTGTCGTTAATCAGGTGAGTAAAACACACTTTTGCTCGTGTTTGGTTGCTTGAACAATTTAAGCCTAAATAATATTAATTATATGTAGCTACTACTATATAAAAGTACTACTAATAGGCCATATATCGTTAAATACTAGTGTTTTTATTAGTATATGTCATATAATATATGCTAATTTATAATGTATATGAGAATCATTGTTGGGTAAGTTACTCTAAAAAAGTCATGAATTACTAACTATTAATTACATCTTCTACAGTGTAATTAGATTATTGTGCTAATTACTCTGTCTGAAAAGTAATTACATTACTAATTACTTTCTAAAACCCTTATCAACATTGACCAGATGAAAAATACAAGGATAGAAATGAAATTGTTCTTTTAATTCTTTCAAATAAATCATATAAAATCAAATAAATTATTCATGAACTGGCCAAAGAATTTAAGGGGGCAGCGTTAAATTAGAAAACAACATATATTTTAACATTAGATGTAAAATTCCGATTTTAAATTCACTATTGATTTATATAAAGCCTATAGAGTATTTAACAATTACATCAGAAGTAACTAATTAAATTACTGAGAAATTAAGAGTAATCCCTTACTTTTTCAATGAAAAAGTAATTTAATTACAGTAATTAATTACTTAGTAATGCATTCGGTGCGACTGATTTGACGGCATTCCGGGCCGCGTCATCAGAGCATGCGCGAACCAGCTGGCTGGTGTTTTCACGGACATTTTCAACCTTTCCCTCTCTTTGTCTGTAGTCCCCACATGCTTTAAAACATCCACCATTGTGCCTGTTCCAAAGCAATCCAAAATAACTTGCTTAAATGACTGGCATCCTGTTGCTCTGACCCCCATCATCAGCAAATGCTTTGAGAGACTAATCAGAGATTACATCTGCTCTGTGCTGCCTCTCTCTCTTGACCCATTGCAGTTTGCTTACCGCAACAACCACTCCACTGATGATGCCATTGCATCTACAATACACACTGCTCTCTCCCACCTGGAAAAAAAGAACACTTATGTGAGAATGCTGTTTGTAGACTACAGCTCAGCATTCAACACCATAGTGCCCTCCAAGCTAGATGAGAAACTCTAGGGCTCTGGGCTTAAACAGCTCGCTGTGCAGCTGGATCCTGGACTTCCTGTCAAGCAGATGCCAGGTGGTTAGAATAGGCAGCAACATCGCCTCATCACTGACCCTCAACACTGGAGCCCTGCAGGGCTGTGTTCAGCCCACTCCTGTATTCCTTGTACACACATGACTATGTGGCAACACATAGCTCCAATGCCATCATTAAGTTTGCTGATGACACGACGGTGGTAGGTCTGATCACTGACAATGATGAAACAGCCTATAGAGAGGAGGTGCGCACTCTGACACACTGGTGTCAGGAGCACAACCTCTCCCTCAACGTCAGTAAGACAAAGGAGCTTGTGGTGGACTTCAGAAGAAAAGACAGAGAACACAGTCCCATCACCATCAATGGAGCACCAGTGGAGAGAGTCAGCAGCTTCAAGTTCCTGGGTGTCCACATCACTGAGGAACTCACATGGTCCATCCACACTGAAGTCGTTGTGAAGAAGGCTCATCAGCGCCTCTTCTTCCTGAGATGGCTGAGGAAGTTTGGAATGAACCGCCACATCCTCACACAGTTCTACACCTGCACCGTAGAGAGCATCCTGACTGGCTGCATCTCCGCCTGGTACGGCAATAGCACCGCCCACAACCGCAAAGCACTGCAAAGGGTGGTGCGAACTGCCAGACACATCATCGGAGGTGAGCTTCCCTCCCTCCCTCCAGGAAATATATACAAGGCGGTGTGTGAAAAAAGCTCGGAGGATCATCAGAGACTCCAGCCACCCGAGCCATGGGCTGTTCTCACTGCTACCATCAGGCAGGCGGTATCGCAGCATCAGAACCCGCACCAGCCGACTCCATGATAGCTTCTTCCCCCAAGCAATCAGACTTCTGAACTCTTGATCTCCCACGATCAAAATACATCAGCACTGCACTTTATTACCCTTACTCTTATATCTCACACCGGACTGTCATAAATTATATTATTATTATATTATATTCTCTCTTAACAACTGACTATCAACCGACAGCCTGAATGTCAATACAGTACAATACTGTACATTCTATATATATATATACTGTATATACCTTTTTTTTATTTTATTGAATGTGTATCTATATTGTGTATTGTATATTGTACAGTGTATGTTATTATTTGAATATTGTGTTGTGTGTAATTATGTGTATATTAGACTTTAAATTGTGCTGTGTTAATTTGATGTTATTGTAAATTGGTATATGTCTCATCACTGTCACGACTGCTATGTTGATCGAAACTGCACCCAAGAATTTCACACACCATTGCACTTGTGTATATGGCTGTGTGACAATAAAAGTGATTTGATTTGAGTACACCCAACACTGCTAATAGGCCTCATGTCGTTAAATACTAGTGTTTTAATGGTATATGTCATATAATATATGCTAATTTGTAATGGATATGAGGATACATTTTCTACGTTTGAACAACAGTTTTGCTGTTGAAATTGGGAATAGCACACTCTAATTCATACTACACACTTATTAATGAACTGACTTTATATTTTTGCTCTTTTTTTTCTTGTTTTTATATCTTTAGAGAGTGGCTTTGCTGGTGTCCCCTGACATTGATGGCCTCTGTGCATGTAAAGTGCTGCAGGTTAGTAATCTATAGATGCATACTGAGATATTTTATTGGTCATAAATGACAAAAACGGCAACATTGAACAAAGACGACAATGACATGAAATACGCAAAACTGCAGATTGTGGAAGAACATTAGTAAAAATGGTAAATTAATATATAAATAAATATTTGATGTACATATAGCCTAAAGCATGCATATAAATGATCATGACATACAGTTATCTACAGTTTAGTGTTTATTTCTATGTCCATTATGTTCAGGCTCTGTTTCACTGTGATCAAGTCCAGTACACACTGGTTCCTGTCATGGGATGGCAGGATTTGGGGACTGCATTTATGGAGCACAAAGAGCAGGTACTTTTAAACAATTTACATTGTCTGTACAGTTGCTTTGAATGGTAAAGATGGGTTTTTGTATGCCAGTTTTATGTCTCTGTTTCAAAACCTAGTTAACTGCCTACCTTGACAGCATTACTGGGTGTGTTTAAATGTGCCTAAGAAGCCAGGAAATGCTATATATCAACTATATACTGTAGACCGTTTCTTGTATTAAATGTGTGTTTGTCCTGGTTCCTTTCTGTTTCTAGTACCAGTATTTTGTTTTGATAAACTGTGGGGCAAATGTGGACCTGCTGGAGACCCTTCAGCCTGAGGAAGACTCTGTGTTCTTCATCTGTGATACGCATAGACCTGTTGATGTTGTCAATGTCTACAATGACACTCAGGTACAAGCATACATCAGCATTTTACCAAATATTCTGAATGATCTCTTGAACTGTAACATACATTTGCATCACATTACGTTGACAGATTAAGCTCCTGATAAAGCAAGATGATGATCTTGGCGTTCCATCCTACGATGACATCTTCCGTGATGATGAGGAAGAAGGTGACGGAAATGATTCTGGGAATGAGAGCGATGGCAGCACAGAGCCTTCTGGGAAACGGAGGCGTTATGACGAGGCATGTCTCCACCCACGCCCTGTCTGCCAGTGGTTTAACAGATAGTCACGCCCTAAACTAATGCTATTGGTTGACCCAATATTGCTTCGTCGAGCTAGATTCTTAAACAAACAGCAAACCTATTTGGCCGCTTTAATGTCTGCGGTTCTTGTTTCAGGGTGCATTGGAAAGGAGAATAGAGCGGCAACGGGCTCGACGTGAATGGGAAGCTCGCAGGTCATTATTTAACGAATGTCGAAATGCTCATTCCATGTTAAGATTGTCAGTGTATTGTAAAAACATTCAAGTTTGCTTGTGTTTGCAGGAGAGAGATTCTGTTTGACTATGAGCAATTTGAGTTCCATGGAACCTCCGTAAGTAACAATTTCTATAAAATAGAATCTTTGAAAAAATGTGTAGTCTTATGTTACAGTTATTTGTCTTATTTTAAATATTTGGCTCACTTTAATGCTAAAGAAGTACACACATTTTTATATCTTGCTGGCTAAGATAGTACTCTTATAATAGGGGGGTTACTATAATATCATGTGATCTTAACATCTCAAGGAAGTATTTTAGAATAGAACAGTTTTGTTTTTTAAGACCACTGATATGACTGAAGTCTAAAGTCTAGTTAAGTGCACCTTCTAAATAAGTGATGTCATTTACTTGGTAATACTGTTACTGATTATATAGCAAATAAGATACGTTTTCTTCAGAGTTTGTTGATGGGACTCTGTGTTTATTCTGTGATCAATAGGCAGCAATGGTGATGTTTGAGCTGGCCTGGGTAATGTCTAAAGACACCAAAGACATGCTGTGGTGAGGATAATTCTATGATAATATGGATATTAAAGAACATTAAAGGTCGACTTATCGTGGATTTTGCCAATACTGATAACTAAGGTGGTGGAAAAGGCAGACAACCAATTAATCGGCCGGTAGTTTTTAAAATAGATTGTAAAAATTCTCGTAGTCTTTCCTTACTATGACGGACACAATCATAGAGGCTGCAAGAGTCCAAAATGAACAGGTGCAGAAGGAATAAAAACTATTGGCAACTATCACCATTGATTTTTGTAGATAGTAGTTTCAAAAAGGCAGCTATCGGCATGATTAATCGGTAAAACCGATATATCGGTCTACCTTATAGACTATATGAAATCAAAAGGCTTTTCATTCATCCCTAATGGAAAAAATCTTTTAAATATTAGAGTTTGTTTGAAAAGGATACAAATATACACCTTTTATAGGGCTGTCACGGTTATGAAATTTGGCTGGCGAGTAATTGTCAAACAAATAATTGCGATTGCGATGATCAACGGACCCTTTTTACATATCTGTGTTTGGAGAGCGGAAGTAAACGCATAGCAGAGTAAACCTGAATGGCGGTGAATGGGAGACCACAGCAAATATAATATTTGCTTACCCATCTGCTCCAAAAGCAAAATAATCAACTATTACGCTTTCACAGCTTTTCAGAAGAAGGCAAAAATAGTGAGCGCTGTATAACAGCAGTAAGAAGAGACCAAATTTTCTGTCTCTCCCTCAGCAGCTATATTGGAATCCTCAATAAATTAAAAACTGTGTGTATGAACCCGCTATGACCATTACAAGATCGTTTAAAGTGAAGCCGATGCGTTTTGCACTCACTATCAAAGTTTATATTTTCGTGGAATTTTGGTGCGAAAAAGTTAATTTGAGAACTGTAATTGCTGTGTTATGGGTGCTTCTTAGACCAGTGAAAAGTAAAATTAATATATACAATCTGTCTCTCTTATTAGACTGCATGAATAGTTGATGATTTGCTTTCTGCACATCTAAAAACTTTGACAGGTGGAGCGTTATTGGACTGACTGATCAGTGGGTTCACGACAAAATTCCACAGTAAGAATCCCACTCTTAGCAGATATTCCCGACAATTTATTCAGAACATCTCATATTTTTCAATGATGTTTAAACCAATACATTTCAAAGTAAACTGCATGTCTGTCTGTGTCATACAGCATGAAATATGTGACGGACATCGCTACTCTGCAACGTCACGTGTCCCGACACAACCATAGAAATGAGGATGAAGAGAATTCGCTCTCCATCGACTGCATGAGGATCTCATTTGAATACGAGTATCCTGAACAGCATCATGTTGATTTTCTGTGTGAGTGTGTTCAAAAGGCAGTACTTGCATTCTGGACACTGCATCGTTGCTTAGTAGTACGTGAAAATGTTTATAGTATGAACCATTTAATGTTTCAAATGGAAGTATGCCACGGTGTCCCTTCACCTCATTACATTGCAGTGAGGGGTGTCCAGTTATCATCTCAATAGTATTGTTTTTATTGTTGAAATAATTATTTTGCTTTTTCAATACAATTATGTGTATTTAAAAAAAAAAAAAACTTTTGGGAGTCAAATTAAATAGTCATTATGTAGAAGATTAAAATCATGGATGATATTACAATTGTTCATTCATCACACTGAAAATAGAAGGTCAATTTATAATATGAAATAGTATGCAGAGTGCCCTGGTTGTATCATGCACGTTCTAGGAAAAAAACAAAAAGGTCACTAATGTATTCCTTACTATTTAAAAAAAATTAGTAGTAGGTAGTATGCCGCTCTGAACATTTGCATTCTGTACACTGTTAACGTGCCCTTTTTAATAAGAAAACAGTATGCAAAAAGTAGTATGCCACTCTGAACATTTGCATTCTGTACACTGTTAACGTGCCCTTTTTAATAAGAAAATAGTATGCATGCCACTCTGAACATTTGCATTCTGTACACTGTTAACGTGCCCTTTTTAAATAAGAAAATAGTATGCAAAAAAGTAGTATGCCTTTCTAAACATTTCCACTCTGCACTGTAAGCATGCCATTTTAAAAAAGAAAATGGTATCCAGGATGCTTAGTGTTCAAAATGGCATACTAACCATTTAATTAATAGTATGCAATAAGTAGTATGCCATTTTGAACATTTGCATTCTGTACACTGTTAACGTGCCCTTTTTAAATAAGAAAACGGTATGCAAAAAGTAGTATGCCGCTCTGAACATTTGCATTCTGTACACTGTTAACGTGCCCTTTTTAAATAAGAAAATAGTATGCAAGCCACTCTGAACATTTGCATTCTGTACACTGTTAACATGCCCTTTTTAAATAAGAAAATAGTATGCATGCCACTCTGAACATTTGCATTCTGTACACTGTTAATGTGCCCTTTTTAATAAGAAAACAGTATGCAAAAAGTAGTATGCCACTCTGAACATTTGCATTCTGTACACTGTTAACATGCCCTTTTTAAATAAGAAAATAGTATGCAAAAAGTAGTATGCCTTTCTAAACATTTGCATTCTGTACACTGTTAACGTGCCCTTTTTAATAAGAATATAGTATGCAAAAAGTAGTATGCCATTCTGAACATTTCCACTCTGCACTGTAAGCATGCCATTTTAAAAAAGAAAATGGTATCCAGGATGCTTACAGTGTTCAAAATGGCATACTAACCATTTAATTAATAGTATGCAATAAGTAGTATGCCATTTTGAACATTTGCATTCTGTACACTGTTAACGTGCCCTTTTTAAATAAGAAAACGGTATGCAAAAAGTAGTATGCCGCTCTGAACATTTGCATTCTGTACACTGTTAACGTGCCCTTTTTAAATAAGAAAATAGTATGCATGCCGCTCTGAACATTTGCATTCTGTACACTGTTAACGTGCCCTTTTTAAATAAGAAAATAGTATGCAAAAAGTAGTATGCCACTCTGAATATTTGCATTCTGTACACTGTTAATGTGCCCTTTTTAAATAAGAAAATAGTATGCATGCCACTCTGAACATTTGCATTCTGTACACTGTTAACATGCCCTTTTTAAATAAGAAAATAGTATGCAAAAAGTAGTATGCCACTCTGAATATTTGCATTCTGTACACTGTTAATGTGCCCTTTTTAAATAAGAAAATAGTATGCATGCCACTCTGAACATTTGCATTCTGTACACTGTTAACATGCCCTTTTAAATAAGAAAATAGTATGCATGCCACTCTGAATATTTGCATTCTGTACACTGTTAATGTGCCCTTTTTAATAAGAAAACGGTATGCAAAAAGTAGTATGCCGCTCTGAACATTTGCATTCTGTACACTGTTAACATGCCCTTTTTAAATAAGAAAATAGTATGCATGCCACTCTGAACATTTGCATTCTGTACACTGTTAACGTGCCCTTTTTAATAAGAAAACAGTATGCAAAAAGTAGTATGCCGCTCTGAACATTTGCATTCTGTACACTGTTAACATGCCCTTTTTAAATAAGAAAATAGTATGCAAAAAGTAGTATGCCACTCTGAATATTTGCATTCTGTACACTGTTAATGTGCCCTTTTTAAATAAGAAAATAGTATGCATGCCACTCTGAACATTTGCATTCTGTACACTGTTAACATGCCCTTTTTAAATAAGAAAATAGTATGCATGCCACTCTGAACATTTGCATTCTGTACACTGTTAACATGCCCTTTTTAAATAAGAAAACAGTATGCAAAAAGTAGTATGCCGCTCTGAACATTTGCATTCTGTACACTGTTAACGTGCCCTTTTTAAATAAGAAAATAGTATGCATGCCACTCTGAACATTTGCATTCTGTACACTGTTAACATGCCCTTTTTAAATAAGAAAATAGTATGCATGCCACTCTGAACATTTGCATTCTGTACACTGTTAACATGCCCTTTTTAAATAAGAAAATAGTATGCATGCCACTCTGAACATTTGCATTCTGTACACTGTTAATGTGCCCTTTTTAATAAGAAAACAGAATGCAAAAAGTAGTATGCCACTCTGAACATTTGCATTCTGTACACTGTTAACATGCCCTTTTTAAATAAGAAAATAGTATGCATGCCACTCTGAACATTTGCATTCTGTACACTGTTAACATGCCCTTTTTAAATAAGAAAATAGTATGCATGCCACTCTGAATATTTGCATTCTGTACACTGTTAATGTGCCCTTTTTAATAAGAAAACAGTATGCAAAAAGTAGTATGCCGCTCTGAACATTTGCATTCTGTACACTGTTAACGTGCCCTTTTTAAATAAGAAAATAGTATGCAAGCCACTCTGAACATTTGCATTCTGTACACTTAACATGCCCTTTTTAATAAGAAAATAGTATGCAAAAAGTAGTATGCCTTTCTAAACATTTGCATTCTGTACACTGTTAACGTGCCCTTTTTAATAAGAATATAGTATGCAAAAAGTAGTATGCCATTCTGAACATTTCCACTCTGCACTGTAAGCATGCCATTTTAAAAAAGAAAATGGTATCCAGGATGCTTACAGTGTTCAAAATGGCATACTAACCATTTAATTAATAGTATGCAATAAGTAGTATGCCATTTTGAACATTTGCATTCTGTACACTGTTAACGTGCCCTTTTTAATAAGAAAACGGTATGCAAAAAGTAGTATGCCGCTCTGAACATTTGCATTCTGTACACTGTTAACGTGCCCTTTTTAAATAAGAAAATAGTATGCATGCCACTCTGAACATTTGCATTCTGTACACTGTTAACGTGCCCTTTTTAAATAAGAAAATAGTATGCATGCCACTCTGAACATTTGCATTCTGTACACTGTTAACATGCCCTTTTTAAATAAGAAAATAGTATGCATGCCACTCTGAACATTTGCATTCTGTACACTGTTAATGTGCCCTTTTTAATAAGAAAACAGTATGCAAAAAGTAGTATGCCACTCTGAACATTTGCATTCTGTACACTGTTAACATGCCCTTTTTAAATAAGAAAATAGTATGCATGCCACTCTGAACATTTGCATTCTGTACACTGTTAACATGCCCTTTTTAAATAAGAAAATAGTATGCATGCCACTCTGAACATTTGCATTCTGTACACTGTTAACGTGCCCTTTTTAAATAAGAAAATAGTATGCAAGCCACTCTGAACATTTGCATTCTGTACACTTAACATGCCCTTTTTAAATAAGAAAACAGTATGCAAAAAGTAGTATACCGCTCTGAACATTTGCATTCTGTACACTGTTAACATGCCCTTTTTAAATAAGAAAGTAGTATGCCACTCTGAACATTTCCACTCTGCACTGTAAGCATGCCATTTTAAAAAAGAAAATAGTATCCAGGATGCTTAGTGTTCAAAATGGCATACTAACCATTTAATTAATAGTATGCAATAAGTAGTATGTCATTTTGAACATTTCTGTACACTGTAAACATTTTTCATACTATTTCCTGTATAAATAATAATAGGTAGTATGCAGTTCTGAATATGCCTTACAAAGAGTTGATGTGTATATCGAGTTGTGTTATGACCCTTGACCCTGTGCATCAGTCTGCGTTTGGTGTTGTATCAGCACTGGTCTCTGTATGAGAGCATCCGTAACTCCTGCTACACTTCCTGCAGCTTTAAAATCTGGTCTATGAATGGACAGAAGAAACTGCAGGAGTTCCTGGCAGACATGGGGTGAGTGGGTATTTCCTTTTAATACTCTTAAGTTTTGAATTAATGTGCACTAAAGCATTGGTTCAAGTATTACTGTTGGCAAACATATTCAGCCTATAGTGAGACTATAGATAAACTATATTAACTCTGCAAAAGAGTGGCTTATTAGTCAAAATAAATCTGTTTATTTAACATTGTTTTCTATCATATTGCTGATGTTATTTTACCATGGTTAAGGGGCTTTTGGACTAAGAATCTGAATTTCTACTAATAATCAGAATAATCAATTCTTACAAGTAATAAACTTAATTTCTGTAGCTGTTTGTATTATTTTAATGGTTTGCGTGGTCCCAGGTGTTTGCATATGAGCTGTTTAATACAGGACTCATTCAATCCTAGTTTAGAGCCAAACAATCCGTTTAATTATCTTTTTTCTCTTTAGTCTCCCACTCAAGCAGGTGCGTCAGAAGTTTAACTCCATGGATATGTCGATCAAAGAGAACCTGCGTGAAGTCATCGAGGAATCGGCCAATAAATTTGGGTGAGAGACAGAGTCAAATGAATATTTCTATTACATAGTAGTCAGTAAGAAAACATTCATTAGTGGTTTTAACTTCTGTTTAATCATTTATTTTACATTTTTCTTCCTCAGTATGAAAGATATTCGTGTTCAGACGTTCGGCGTACACTTTGGCTTTAAGAACAAATTTCTGGCCAGTGATGTAGTTCACGCCGCTGCCGCCCTCCTGGAGAACGTGGAGAAGGACGAAACGCCAACAGACAACTTCATCAAAGCTCTGGACTGTCTGTCCCGGTATGACAATGAATCTACAGAGTATCCATGATCATGGCAAATCTGGAAATGTCAGGGAATTTGGTTGTGGAAATGAATCAAATTCTATAGTGAATATGCATTTTTGCTCTGCAATTATAGTGTTGTCCCATGTGTGAGCGAGTCAGTCTATTGAATTGATTCTTTTCAGTGAATCAGTCGTTGAATCAGCTGTTTACAAATCATTAGTGAATCGGTCTGAAACATTCTTATCCAAAAGTCATGGAAATTAATTGTTTGAAAAGTGTGGGAACCCAGAGTCTAGAGAGACTGATGTTTGCCGTGCTGTCTCTGGACCAACTTTCTTGCATTTCAAAGAAAAGTTTAAATGGATTTGTAGTTTATTGATCCCAATTTGATTCGATTCCGATTCACAAGCTTGAATTCGAATCTGATTCATTTGTGTACATTTCTGTTATAATGTCCATTTTGCTTATGATAGAAATTCTTTCTCTGCTTGTTAATGCTGTCCTTCTAACTTTATTTATTTATTAAGAGCTTTTTAATTAATTACTGTTCTCATCCTTTGTTCTGCAGGAGTAATCTGGAGCGGTTGCATTTAGGTATCGATCTGGCGAAGAAGAAACTAAAGGCCATTCAGCAGACGGTGGCGAGCTGCATTTGCACAAACCTCATATTGTCACAGGGCCCTTTCCTTTACTGTCATTTAATGGAGGTTTGTAATCGAATATCTTAATTTAACATTATATAGAATCCAGCGTTGAAACTTTATGGAACCGCTGGCTCTATATTGCAAAGTAAGTTTATGCTTAAAACGTTAAAGTCCCCGGTTACATAAGTCAGGCCTATCAGGTATAATTTGAAAGCTTAAAATCTGAACTTTTCATAGAACATCATCACTTTTGCATTTGTTACATAAAAAACAAAATAAGCCCTGAAAACATCCGTGTCGCAAATAAGCGCCACCTAGAGGAAATGTGGTTAGAAATATTAATACGAATATAAAACTATTTCACATAGAACTTAAATAGATAATTCATATATCAAATGAAAGCTCTCATTCTTAGGAATGTAACTGTGCAGTTGATTTTGTTGCCCTAATAACAAAGTTAGAAAGATTTTCAAAAGAATCACAAATTGTTCTCTTAAGACATAATATACAAATGTCTCTATTATGCACCGATCACTGATGCTGTAAGCCCCAAGTAGCCACAAACTTTATATCTGCTTTTACCTTAGGTAGTGTTGTACTAAATGGGCCATTTTTTTAATTGTCTGTAAACTAGCTCGGCTGAATAATCCAATGTTATATCGTAGATGTCCAGAACAAAATATGGCAGGAAAAGCATGCTAAACAAATCATTGAAAAAATGTTGCCTACTGTTGATGATAAAATGCGGGGGAGGATCTCCACTTTGTAATGATACCTAGATTGAGCTTCTAGTCCACTCAGAGGCCGAGATATTTGATGAAACTATGGGGGTGGTGCATGAACTGAAAATTACGCCGGGTTCACTCATCCTCCGTGAGCGAGGCGGTCGCGTTGGACGTGCACATTGGCCGCGTCTCTTCCGCGAGAAACAGCAGTGCCTCTGCGCATAAAATTATCTATGGGGTCCTGCGCCTAATTTTTTCTTTAAGGTCATAATAAGCTGAGGTTATTGCTGCTTCAAGGACAACAGCGGGCAGTCGGGTGCACTGCATCTTTATCAGCACACTTGGTTGTGATTGGTTAATGTTGTGTACACCTATATACACAGAATAGCAAAAGGTCCGGCAGTTTATTAATTCTTTACTTTATCAAGTTATTTTATTCAGTTTACGTGCAGGTAGACATATCAATTGTAGTGTACTATAGGTTCGGTTTGGATGATTTTGATTTGCTTTTGTCTTTACAATAATATCCTGATTATTTTAGTGTTGCACCCAGAGCCGCTGAGCTCAGCGTGAGCCGTGTGGCAAAAATAGGCTCAACTATCCGCTCACAGCCGCTTCTGGGACGCTTCACCTCGCGACTCACGCTTGCGGTATAAAAGGTGTCATCTGTTAATATGGGCGGCAAAACAAGAAAGCACCGCTCACGCCCCACTGACGGAGGATGTGTGAACCCTGCGTTAGACTGAAAGGCTATGGACCAACACATCTGCAAGGGCTAAAATGTGACAGAGCGCCTCCTACATTTCAGATCTGCATATTCTGATGGATTCTTTTTTTATAGTACTTGCTGCCATCTAGTGAAATAAAAAGACTTTTTGCAGAGAGACGGGGTGAATAGAAACAGAATTACATGCTTAAGTTAGGACGACAATTTTTTACATTTTCTGTTCATCATAAGATTGTAAACACATGATTATTTATGAATAATTGGAGTGTTTTTATTTTATTTTATTTAGGGTTTTCTAAAAATGAGACCAGTTTTTTGCATAAAGTGAACTTTTAAAGTGAATTGTGAACAATTGCAGGCAGCAGCCCAAAAATGCTTTTTAAGTGAGTTTAAGTGTTTTATGTCTCGCTTACTGTTGTAATGTAAACAGAGAATGTTCTTCTGTCTGTAGGGAACACCAGACGTGAAGCTGTTCTCCAAACCTCTGGCACTGACTCTGCTTTGCAAATATCTGCTCAAAGCTTTCGTCTGCTCTGTAAGTATAATGAAAAATGCTCTTGCGTGCCTCTCAAGCTTTATGTCAAGGTTCTGTGATGCAGTCAGTAGATTCTGTGTTTTATGATCTTTAGTTTGACCGGATGGTTTAGATGCTTAATGCTCAACACTGAAAAAACAGTATTGGAGTTTGTGATGAACTGGGATGGATAAATCTGCCAGGTCACAAAAGGAATGTGGAGGTCAGCACCTGTACAGGTGTGACATGCCAGTTCTCACATGTATGTTTTTCTGTGTCAGACAAGAAATAAGCGTTGTAAAATCTTGCCGTTGATAATGGCCGCACCTCTCGATGTGGAAAAGGGAACTGTGATCGTCCTGGGAATTCCACCAGAGTCAGACACTTCCGACAAGAAAAAGTGAGTTTGTGGAATGTTTTGATACAGAGATGGTACAAGTACCCCTTCTACTTTTGTTCTCTGAAGTTTCAGCGTTTATTACAATACACTAAATGTAAGTATTTTCTTCCTCTAGTTTCTTTGGCAGGGCTTTTGAAAAGGCTGCTGAGAGCACCAGCTCCAGAACTCTGCATGATCATTTTGACACATCAAGTAAGTAACATCTTTCACAGTCATGGGCTGTGATGTCACAATCAGCACCTATATGAACCACAAGGGGGCAGAACAACCCAGAGCTTTAGTGAAATCTGTCTGCTGTTTCGACCAGTGGTTTGTGAGCATGTCAAGAGTTTTGATTAGGGTTGGGTATTGATTCTGATTTCAATTAGATATTGATTCATATGGGTATATTTCAGATATGATGCCCACATTCACAGCTAATGCTGTTCATTATACAGGGGACCTTCTAGCTAGGTACTTCTAAGAAAATATTAATTTTACAAATTATATTTTTGTTTTTCTTAATTTTGGTCCTATTTTAGCTTTTAGAAAATCTACAAATCCATGTATTCCTTCAATAAATATGATAGATATAGCATATTTAATATTTTGTTACTTTTTTGGTTTAATGCATAATTTAATTATTTACAACTATTTGTAGAAGTCATGCTAAAAATCGGTACTATCTCTTTAAGAGAACCGGTAGTTCTGTTAATGAGCTTATATTAATAAGAGCACTTGAGTGGCTTCTGTACCTCATTTGGCTATTCGTAATTAGAATTAACTTTTTTGTTTGTTTGTTTTTGGTTAACAACTGAGTGAAAAGATCAGAAGGGTATTAAATGAGACATTATTCAGTGCAGGGTTCGTACAAGGTGCTTGAAGTACTTGAATTTGGCTTTTTCAAATTGAAGTCCTGGAAAACCCTTAAATAGCCATTTTTACCAAGAGGTGCTTAAGTTCTTGAATTATAGAAAATCTTAAAATGCATTGCTTAAATAATTTAATAAATGAAATGTATTTATTTTCGTAAAAACACGATGACAGACCACTAGACCACTGCTGAAGCGAGCAGCGTATAGATGGCGCTGTCACGTGACACCTGTTACTTTTGGCAGCGCTGTTCAGAATGGACCAATCACAGTCAAGTGTTACTGGAGGATTTAAAAAAAATATATTTTCTAGATACTGCTGTGGAGGATTTAACGAGTATGAATCCTTGCAACTATCAGTTTTAATTACAATTTACTCTCCAGAGTGAAAAAACGAAATGAGATGTAAAATGTTCTGAGATCTGAATGCAGATGGAGGTCAATGGAGGACTCAGTTTTGTGAGCCGTCTAGCGCCCAATTGTGTAAAGAAAGATTTGTCTCACAAAACTGGTTATTTCTGACAACATTTGGGTCAATATCAAAATATGTTGACAAACATGTCCCTTGAATTTTTTAGTATGGATAAGCTTTCAAATAGCGAGGAAAAAAAATAAATAATTAAAAGGTATCATTCTATAACCTAACCTTTAATGATATGAAATGGATTGACTCTGTTTTGCAAATTAAGAAAATATATTTGAAATTGTTAATTAGTGCAAGGCCGAACAAGTGTGCAAAAAAGCTAAACAGAATTATTATTAATAATTTAAAAAGAATGTTTGTCACTTGATTTCATGGCAATGGTGTTTTTTTTTTTTTTATGTTTTACATTTTCAAATACAAAAAGTTGTAGACAATAATTAAGGTCAAAGTTCAGAGTGTGCTTAAATATGCATGTAGTGATTTTTTGCAGCATGTTAAAAAGTTATTCACATTTTAACTAATATTTTCACACACAAATATTTGGTGTGTACCCCAATGAACCCTCGAAATGTGGTGTTGTAACCCATTTAACCCTCATTAGTGTTATCTTAGTGTTGCTTTATTCATGAAACAAAATTAAATAAAAGAAAGAACAACAGTCAAGTTTTCCTTTATGAATAAAAATAATGTCAAAATGTTATAAAATGTTTACATCAGCGTTTATAGACAAACTGTACTGAGCGGATAATTTCTATATTTTGTAAATTGGAAAGTCAAAGATTTTTGAGAATGACCCATTTGCAGTTTGGGTCAGTTCCTCACATAAATCTGTTGTGTGACTTTAAAAAACATGAAACACAGCACATGAGTCATATGGACTACTGCTTACGGACACAGTTATGCACTTTTGGGAGTACACTACAATTGCACATCAATTTCATCATGAATGAACCAAGAATTGTTACTGAGAGAATATGTAGTTAAAGATGCACATTGTTGTACTTGTAATAAGTGGTGCTTTATTAAAAAAATTAACAATATGAATTAAATACTTTTATTTAAAATGAACAAATAAAGAATTAGTTTTAATGACATCTCGAGCACAGTCCTTGAAAACAAATAAAAATGTGCTTAAAGTCCTTGAATTTAACTTTGAAGCTTCTGTACAAACCCTGTCAATGACAAAAGGATTGCTTGGATCTCAACTCTGGACACACGTTAGACGGAACGAGACAAATTCAGTGTCAGTTCTCAACGCAATGAAAAGATGCAGAACTTTTAAAGATGCAGAAAGTCTAAATGGTTCACAAATCACGCTGAATGATTCATTAGCAAATTAGTCTGAATCAAAACAATTATATTAAACTATAATCTGACTTGAAAGCTTACTATAGTGCATATAACTCAATGTTTCTGGGTCAAAGGGAACGTATTTTTTTCTTTTTTTTTTTTAGATGATCTAATTGGTCAAAGATGGTTTTTAATCAGTTTTATTTGTTCATTACTACAGAATCTGTATTTTTTATTTTAGAGAATGGAATTGAACAACAAAAGTACAGCGCTTTCGGTGACTGGATTAAAGATGATCTGAGCCAATTTTGGCGAAATGTTTGTTCAAACTTCATAGGAGTACTGGGAGATTTGTTTGTGACGATACACCAAAGTTTTGGCAAGATAAAGCTCATTTCCTGTTTGCAGTCCTCCCTGTCTTATTCATTGAAGCACTGCATACAAATGGTTTGTTGTATATAAGTAAGGGATAATCTCCACGTTTGGGTCCTGACCACCCTAAAAGGGGTTTATTTTGCGCTAAAGACTTTCTGACTGTACATTATCCAGCTTATTACATGGCTACTTACCAAATAAATAAACCGATAGACTTAAAAACATTGATTGACGTTGAAATCACGTTATTATGTGAGAAGAGGCCGTGGAGTCTCCAGAAATGTCTGAATTCCACCTCCGGTTTGCGTCATTGAGTTTTGTTTTATATTGCGAAAATAACACAATGCTCATTATCTCACTTATTACATGACCACTTGCAAAATAAATAAATGAATGTGAAGTTAAATATTGAACTGACTTTGAAATTTAAGTTATGTGAGAAGACAACAGCAGACTTTCTAGCTGAATTACAGCTCCGGATTGCGCCGTCAATTTGTTGGTGTTTATTTTGTCAAAATGACCGTCTGACTGCTCATTATCCAGCTTATTACACGACTGCTTGCCAAATGAAAAAATGAACGTAAAATATTGATTTGAGATTATATTATTAAATCACTTACAGATATCACAGATATTCTGAAAATATCAGACCGTATTCTAGAGAGCCATAAAGTCTTTTGTTACTGAATAATTTGTTTTAACAAATGGAGCGTTTTAGTGTTCTATTAATAGTGCAGTATTAACACAGTTAGCATTTGTTCAACATGCACACTTACACAACACTCCTGTCTAACTGACACAAACACACATCGCTCTTCATATACTCATTTATTTCAGGATCTGTGGCAGTTTTCCCATGAATTTTATCAGTTTGGTGTCGAATATCTTCAGCTCTGCCAGACCCCAAAACACACGCGCACGCACACACATGCGTGTACCTCAGTCGACATATTCAATATAGGTCAAGTGAAGATGTGCTGCATTTAAAGCGTCTCTCTCTCTGTCTCTCTGCAGTAATTGAGCTAAAGATGGAGGATCGGGGCAAGTTTCTGGATGCGCTCATCACCCTGCTATCGTAAAGCCCCAGTGCATGCTTGTAATGATCGTCAAATTACCCACACAAATTCTGGACATGAACTGTGTGTGTGTGTGTGTGTGTGTGTAGGATTTCTCCTCAACTGGTTTGAGACCTCTTAAATACTTCATGCACACACTGTTTCTCCATGCATGGAATTTGACACCCCTTATGTAAACGTGAGGTTTGCCGTGTTCTCAGGCAGTTTGGTGCCAAATGCCTCCACAGAAGTTCGTCTTTTATGCCGCCTACAGCACTTCCTGAAGACATCAACATCAAACATGTTCCTCCGGGATCAGTTGATGTTTTGGTCATGTGGTGCCAGACATTCTGGAACTAAACTGAACTGTTTGTATCTGTACAGGCCTGATATCAGTGTTTTCTAGTGTTTTTGTGTTGTGTAATTTAGTATGTATGTGTGTGTATTTAAATAAATGCTTTTTATGATCTTTTGAATACTTGTCACATTTTTTAATTAGCAATTCAACAATGTTTTTCTTATCTTCATTAACTGTACTTTTAATCAAGGGAACCTGCGCAAAGTTCTTATTGGTGTGTTTATAACTGTCCATATCAATTTAAAAACTAAAGGAAATGCTTACAACTATTGCTTAAATTTATCATTAAAGAACATCGTCTTAAAGGAATGGTCTGAATTCAGTACAGGTTAAGCACAATCGATAGCATATGTGACAATACTGCAAAAAAAAAAAAAAAAAAATATATATATATATATATATATGTATATAACACGCAAAAATTATGGTTACAGTGTTATACTCACTGTAAAAAGTTAAGCCACAAGACTTAAACATGAAAGCAGTTTATTAACCTTATCTGTAATGTATAGCTATATCCTACATTATAACTTTGTCATGACCGGTGTTGGGTGTATTCTAATTGCGAAGTAATGAATTACTGTAATTACTTTTTAGTATAAAAAAGTAATCTGATTACAAGACTAGTTACTGACTTTCAATTAAGTTAATTACTTTGAAGTTTTTGGGTTATACATATTACTAATAATATATATGTAGAGTACTGTGATGAGGAGGAGGGTGGGGCTGGGCCTTGACTACGCACGCCCAGCCCCCAATCGGGCTAATCCGCTGAGGAGGGGGATAAGTGCAGTTCTGTAGGTTCATGCAATGCAAGTGGATTAGGTCCAACACTTTGAAGCTCCAAAAAGCACATAAATGCAGCATAAGGCTCCAGTGGTTTAATTCATATCTTCTGAAGCAATCTAATCAGTTTTGGGTGACAACAGACCAAAATGTATCTCCTTTTTCTCTATAAATCTTGACATCTGCTGTCTCCTTGGCCGTCTAGCACTCTGATCATGCCTAGAGACTACAATGGCAATATATAAACTGAAAAATGTGTTATATTTTGTTCTGTTCCCACCCAAAACTGATTGGAATTGCTGTAGAAGACATGGATTAAACCACATTAGTTTTATGGATTACTTTTATGCTGCATTTATGTGCTTTTTTAAGCTTCAAAGTTCTGGCCACCATTCACTTGCATTGTATGGACCAACAGAGCTGAGATAATCTTCTAAAAAGCTTTGTGTTCAGCAGAAGAAAGTAAGTCATACTGGGATGGCATGAGGGTGAGTAAATTATGAGAATTTTCATTTTTGGGTGAACTAGCCGTTTAAGTGTTAAATTGAGCAGAATTGTACAATGGCCTTGTCAGCAAAACTTTAGGTGCAGCATATTAAAGTCAAAATATCCATTTCAGTCATTGTGCACAGAAAACTGTATTCAGAACTACACTAAGGGATACATTTGAGAACGTGAGAAAAAGTAAACAGCAAAAAGAAGATAAGCAGTTGACTCAGGCTTTGATAATAACCTAAAATACATAAACACATCCACCCAGTCATTAGGGAAGAGGGCTTTTCCACAAATGTGGAAACGACTGTCCCAGTGCCATTAACTAAACCTTCAGTAAAAAGTGGCACAGCTTACCCCCATCTCCCCTACATACTCTGCAGTACATTAGTGTTCCATTCCGAACTTATCCATTGTCTTTCTCAGCCCCTGTCCGGCCAGACTCTCTTTACTAATAACGCTGGGTTTGCTGTTCTTTCCACTAAGCTGCTTTTCTGGAATGTAATGATGCACTGGTTAGGTGCACATCTATGCTCTAATTAACTAGTATCCTGTGGGAATACATCTCTGTTTTGATTTAAGACAACACTAGTGTATGTTTGAAAGAAAAACATAATTGTATGCAAGACACATCTGTTATTATGTTTATAACAGTGACTTGTAGTGATGTAAAAGCCGATAGCTGAGTACTTTCATGTCCTGGCATGTAGCTGCGCACTTGTTTTCTTGCTCACTGTTCTTGAATGGTTTGATCCCGTGAGGATTAACTGCTCTGGATAACCAGGAACAATAGAAGTCATCTCTGCATGGCAGTATCACACTGAGCTGCCTGCATGAGTGTGTGTGTGTGTGTGTGTGTTCATCAGTTTTTCAGGGTGGGCTTCATGCAATCAGACTCCAGAAAGTTCTTAAAAGCATAGGTTTTGCAGAGTTTCAAAGTTGAGCAGGAAAATCAGAAACAGCAAGGCTTTTGCTTCGTCTCATGTGAATCACAGATTGTATTAGCAGAGTGGGTTTATAATCGCTGACCTCATAATAGATAAAAAAGTTCATGTAAAAAAATATCTGCTTCTTTATAGCATAAAATACAAAGTTACATATATATAGCCTATGGATGTTTCTTCAACTTCGGGCACTTTTAGCACTGTGAACTTCAAGAAAGTAAAAAAATCACAGTTATTTTTTTATTTGTCTATTAACAATGTCCAACCTGTGTACATGCATCACAGGAGATTTATGACATTTGTGTCATTTATCTTTCTGAAATTCATGAAAATTCCCACCACAGTGTCATTTCCAGCACACGTCAATTTCTGTGTTGTGTTTGACCTCCTGAGATCCCGTGTCCAAATGTGTGGACATTACGTTTTGGCTTCGCTATAGGCTTTGCATAATTAAAATTAATTTAAACCAACTGATCTCAGTTCAGGAGACTCTAGGCTGTCATTAATGGGTTAACATTACAAGTCATGTGACAAAACAACATGGCGCTGATCTCAGCTGAGTTTGTCTTTGGGAGAAATGCCAACAAATCTACATCTGGTAAGAAGCCTCATTAAGTTTTTACATTGAAACCTGTTTGAGTCAAAAGAGTAGTCTTTATTTTCATCTGATATGCCATTTAAAACATTTCATCGATTTATCACGAAACAGCACGCTGCTAAACACAATGACCACATACGTGGACTATAGGCTCATTTTCCTTAAAATATCCTATATTTACTGTGCATTTCCACATTGAGAATAAATGGGTTCATCCAAAGCTGAAAAATGTTGCTTTCAGAGGCTTTATTAGGAGTAAAGATGAAAATAAGATGCATTTCAAACTGTTCTGAGACCAGTGCAGACAGACAGCACACTGGAGGTTAAGTCGTTCCCTAATTAGGGAGCAAGGAAGCATACTATAGCTTTCAGTCAAAAGTTCAGTTTCAGGCTGCAGATGATGTTTGGATCACTCAACATGTTTGACAGACATGTGACAATGATAATCAGTACATAGATTCAGAATTTATAATGTATCATTTTATTTTAACATGGTTGGCAGTGATTGGATGATGCTGGACATTACTTTGAATCAGAATTAATTATGTAAATTTCTCAAGTTATATTATTATTTTCTTCTAAATCACTTGTCTGATTTTTCATCTCAAGCGTGCTTTTCACTTGCACTTTTGTTAACTTTTGTTTTTCCTAAATAAATAAAGACACAAATGAGACAATTATTGACTTGCAGATGTTGGTGTCTTGGCAAATCTGATCACAGTTTGAGACATAATTGAGATCTCTTTTGAAACTCTAGAGACGACACGTGGGATTATTGGAGTCTTTTTCTCAGAAGAAACATCTGGAAAGCAAGAGACTAATGAAAACGTCTCACAGTTAATCTGTGGATTACTTTTATGCTGCCTTTATGTTCTTTTTAGAGCTTCAAAGTTTTGGTCACCATTCACTGGCATTGTATGAACCTACAGAGTTGAGATATTCTTCTAAAAATCTTCTTTCGTGTTCTGCAGATGAAAGAAAGTCACATCTGGGATGGCATGAGAGTGAGTAAATGATGAGAGAATTTTCACTTTTGGGTGAACTATCCCTTTAAACAAATAAGAAAGGACAGTCAAACATTCATGCAGAATCCTGCAGGGCAGCCAATTAAATCTCTGTCCAACAGAGAAGTTTCCGCTTTGAGCGTGCACACTAAAGCACACGTCTTGCTTCTATGCTCTCTTAAATTAAGGGAATGTTGTTGCTTTTGTTATAATGAAAAACTAGAGACCTCTGAACTCTGCTGAAGAAGAAAAGAAGGGACAGAGAGCAGACATCTAAAGCAGCATAAGACCGTCTCATAACCGTGCCTGTCTCCGCAAGCTGGTGACTCTGCAGGAGGTTAAACCCACGTCCAGTCCGATTTACTTTCAACCTGCACACATTCCATTTTTCATTAAGAACATTCCGGAATCACTCTCAGACATTCCACAGCCGGTAGGGTTCAGTCTCCACTGCCAATCAATGTCCCCATACGAAAGATAAATCAGAAGTGAGATCTCTTTAACATCTCAATTGTTTCTGCAGTTATATTTTTCTGAAGTCTCCTGCTTCTCAGATGTTTCTCCTGAGAAAAAGACCTCAGTAATCTCACATGTGTCTCCTGTAGAGTTTCAGAAGAGATCTCAATGATGTCCCAAACTGTTCTCAGATTTGCCAAGACACTAAAGTCTGCAGTCAAAAGATCTGTATATGAACTCAAACATTTCTTCCAAGACCAGATTATTTAGGCTATGCAATCTACATTTGTTTTATATCTCTTTACTCTTATAGTATGCCAACAACTGTCTCATTTGTGTCTACTTTTATTTCTCCTATAGAATTTAAGAGGAAGCCTCTGACACAATGTTGATAATTAGATGAACTATAAGAACTCCCTTAAAGAGACAGTTCACCCCAAAATGAAGATTCTGTCATCGTTTACTCATCCTCATTTTGTTCCAAACCTGTATGACTATCACAAGCCATTTCAACATTTAATCATGTGCAGGATATGAATTATAGATATCCACAATTACATTTTTATTAGTAAAAATGCTCATTCTTGATATCAGTAATTTGGTTTGCACTACTAAAAACATTAATTATAATGATAGGATAGGATGCAACATTTTTCACAAGTGCCAAAAAGTTTTGCTCAGTACTGTGTGTGTGTATATATATATATATATATAATTGTTTTTTGTTTGTTTGTTTCTTTGAGTGCACTTTAGCTTTGACCACAGAGATGTTTATTGGGGGTCGGGTTGGGGATTGGGAGGGGGAAAGGGAATAATGGGGGTTAAAAGCTGATTCTGTACATAAATATTTTTTGTTTTTCTGTTTAATTTGTTGGAATCAATAAAAAGTATTAATCGGAAAAAAAAAATTATAACGATAAAAAAACGGACGTTATTACTCGTGGAAAAAAATCATTCTTAATATAAAAAAATTTGATTTCAACTAGTAAAAATGTTTTTTGATATCTGTAACTGCGTTTTCACTAGAATTTCACAATGAGCTGTCGTTCACTCCTGTTCAAAAAACAATTACAGATATCTATAATGAATTTCTTGCTAGTTAAAATTTAAAATACACGTATCAGCAATGTACTTAGTTTTTATATAAAAAATTACATTGTTACTAGTGCAAATGTCCATTTTTGAGATCAATAATTGAATTACAACTAGTAAAAATTCTACTTTATGAGATCTGTATTTTGGTTTTTACTGGTGGCAATGTTAGTTTCAGGTATATAAATAAGAAAGCCTTTTGCAATATCTTAAATATGGAATTTAACATGTAAAAATTAACTTATGGATATCAAAAACATGCATTTTTACTAGTCGTAATTCAATTGATGATATAAAAATTTAGCACTAATTAATTTCTTGATAGTGATTCAAGTTACACATATCAGTAATGTACTTCATAATAATTTTTTTAATAACAAATTACATTGTTACAAGTATAAATGTCCATTTCTGATATCCACCACTGAATTACAACTTTATTTAATGATAATCCATTTCCAAATATCTGAAAAACTGAATATAGCATGTAAAAATGTATTTACAGATATCAGAATTTACCATTTTTACTTGTTGTAATTCAATTGTTGATATCAGAAATGGACATTTGCACTAGTAACAATGTAATTATTTATATAAAATTTTACATTTTTACTAGTAAGAAGTACATAGCTGATATATGGATTTGGAATTTTAACTAGTAAAAATTAATTGTATACTGTAATTACACTTTGAACATGAGTGAATGACAGATCATTGTGAAATTATACTAGTGAAAATGCAGTTACAAATATCAAGAATTGTTTTTTTACTAGATGAAATTCAATTTGTTTTAAATCAAGAATGGGTATTTCTGAGAGTAATGACGTCATTTTTTATATCAAGAATTAACGGTTTTAATAGTGCAAACCTATTTACTGATATTAACAAAAATCGCTTTTTCACTAGTAATAATTCCGTTGCTGATATCAAGAATTAGCATTTTAACTAGCCTAGTGAAAATTTAATTATAGATGTCTATAATTTATATCCTGTGCACGATTAAATGTTGAAAGGGGTTGCGGTAGAATGAATGACTTTCTTCCTTGAAACACAAAAGGAAATGTTACGCAGAATGCTTCATGAAAACAACGTACATTTTGGTGTTCCTCACACAAAGCTATCATATGACTTCAGAGGACATGGGATATAGGCCCCGTTTCTACCTATTAAGATGTGTTTCAGGTGATCTGATCACTTGTGGTCAGCCGAATCACATCACTATTTACACCTGGTCATTTAAATGCGTCTCCTGTGACCACTTGTGTTCGGATTTGGAGGGGAGGGTCTCTGTTTCATGATGACATACATCAGTCACTATGTCAGTGTGTTACTGCATGATATTAAAGCGCAGTTAAGTCAGAAAAGACAAAGAAAGCACGAAAAAATTAGGCACTGTTTCTCCCAGACGTGGTTGAAATTTAATCTAAGCACAAACGCAACATGTCAGACAGAATTATCTGTTATTTTAGTGGATTAACAGTATTAAAGGAGCTTCAGGTGTTCGTGCTTATCATCTGTGTTGGTATCAGACACGCTGAAGATCCGTGAAGCTCTCGTGATTGTGTATGTATCCACTTTTTTACATTTTCAGATCGGACTGTTATTTCCTTTTAAAGCCGCTCGAAAACAGCAAAGTTTAAACTCTTGTTTTAGAATATCAGTTGATTGACAGATCAAAGGTGGCGCTTCAATCCTGCCGGCATGCATCGTTTACACCACAAATGCGATCTGGTCGCATGTGTATTTGACCACATTCATATGTGTTTTTTGTGATCCGATCACAAAACGGTTTAGACCTGTATTTAGGACTGACCACGTGTGATTGGATCACCCAAAACACATCTTAATACCAGGTGGAAACGGGTCCATAGACATGGAACAAGTCATACACGCAACAATGATACATTTATGGTGTTTTTAGTCTGTTTTTGGAGCTTGACGGATGAGGTCACTATAACTGTTGTTGTATGGTAAAGAGCAGCATGAGCATTCTTCGATATTTCACAAAAGAGTTTGGAACAACATGAGGGTGAGTAAATGATGACAGAGTTTTGAAAGAGCACCCACTGTGCACGTTTTGTGATCTTCATGCGTCATCTTTCTTGATTATGATGATACTCCCATGTTTAATGCACACACACACACTCATTGCCCCTCCTCATCAACTTCCTTCCTGTTTCCTGTCCTGTTGACCCCTGAACAGGAAGTCTGATCATTCTGTTGGTCCATAATATTTCTGCATCATAATCAACTTCACATAAACACATTCCAACACAACTGAGCACATTTTTGTTTTGTGTTTGGCAGAAACACAATCTTTTAAAGAAATACTTCACCCAAAATGAAAATTCTGTCATCATTTACTCACCCTCATGTTGCTCCAAACCCGTATGACTTTCTTTCTTCCGTGGAATACACAGGGAGATGTTAGGCAGAATGTTAGCCTCAGTCACCATTCACCACGCACATGATGAGGATGATATTTTCTGTTTGATTGATGGGGGGAGTGTGGATGCTGACTAATCCGTCTTAAAGGAGTGTGAGTCAGGGTGAGAGGTGGTTCACACTGAACGGTCGCCGTGACAATGGTGTGTGTGATGCGATCACAACTGGTCATTCATGGGAAGGGGGAAGTGACACCTGACCTTTGGAGAGCAGAGGTCAGCCCGGCGTCATGAGAACCTGCCATGCCAGTGTGTGTAAGTGACATGGAGAGAATGCAAGTAAGTAAAAATGTGTGTTTAAACTGTAGTCACATTTGCAACTTAATTAACCTAAAGGACAATTGATTTGCTCAGAGGACTCACTTTCATTTAAGATTTTACTCCTAAATTTCCTCTGGAGAATTAAAAATAGACTCAAATAAGTAAATTGTTGACATTCAGTAAGAGTATATACAAATGTGCCAAAACATTATGACCACCTGCCTATTATGCTGTTGGTCCTCCGCGTGCCGCCAAAACAGCACCGACCCGCCGAGGCATGGACTCTACAAGACCCCTGAAGGTGTGCTGTGGTATCTGGCACCAAGACATTAGCAGCAGATCCTTCAAGTCCTGTAAGTTGCGAGGTGGAGCCGCCATGGATCAGACTTGTTGGTCCAGCACATCCCACAGATGCTCAATCGGATTGAGATCTGGGGAATTTGGAGGCCAGGGCAACACCTTGAACCCTTCATCATGTTCCTTAAACCATTCCCGAACAATGTGTGCAGTGGGCAGGGCACATTATCCTGCTAAAAGAGGCCACTGGCATCAGGAAATACCATTGCCATGAAGGGGTGTACCTGGTCTTCAACGATGTTTAGGTAGGTGGCACGTGTCAAATTGATGTCCACATGAATGGCCGGACCCAGGGTTTCCCAGCAGAATATTGCCCAGAGCATCACACTGCCTCCACCGGCTTGTCTTCTTCCCACAATGCATTCTGGTGCCATCACTTCCCCAGGTAAATGGCTCACACGTACATGTACCTGTTCCAATGGGACTCATTGGAACAGGTGACCTTCTTCCACTACTCCAAGGTCAAGTTCTGACGCTCACGTGCCCATTGTAGGCGCTTTTGACAGTAGACGGGGTTATCATGGGCATTCTAACCGGTCTGTGGCTATGCAAATTTTCCGTGATTTGTGCAACAGTAGACCTTCTGGTGGTTCGCACCTAAAGGGATAGCCTTCGTTGCCCTCTTGCATTGATGAGACTTTGGTGCCCAACACCCTGTCTGTAGGTATTCACCACTGCTGACCGCGAGCACCCCACAAGCCATGCCGTCTCAGAGATGCTCTGACCCAGTCATCTGTCCATAACAATCTGGCCCTTGTCAAAGTCGCTCAGGTCTTTACTCCTGCCCATTTCTCCTGCATTCAACACGCTGACTACGAGAACTGATTGTTCGCTTACCATCTAATCTACCCAGACCTTGACATGTGGCCATGTTAGGAGATGATCAACGGTATTCGCTTCACCTGTGAGTGGTCATAATGTTTTGACTCATCAGTGTAGAGATATAAAATGAATGTGAATAGCATAGCTCAGATCATTTTGTCTTGTGGAGAATTCAATGAGAAATGTTTGAGTTCATATTGAGATCTTTGACTTTTGATTGCAGACTTTCGGATCTTGGCAAGGGCGTAGATTCGGCATGAACACTGGGGGTATTACAGTATGAAGCATTTACATGTTTCCATTGACCATGGTATAAATAATGAGAGGGTTGTACTTGCTACACCCCTGGATCTTGGCAAATCTGAGCACAGTTTGAATAATTTTTTTAAGATCTCTTCTGAAACTCTAGAGGAGATATATGTGAGATGACTGGAGGATTTTTCTTGGGAGAAACATCTGAGAATCTGGAGACTTACACAAGACTCACCACTTGGTCTCCATTTCATGAGGTATTAAGGAGATCGAATTTGTGCATGTTTTTTTTTTTTTTTTTGCTGGGTTTGCAACCTTATGATCAGTGTTGGGTGTATCCGATTACGAAGTAATTAGTTACTGTAATCAAATTACTTTTTAGTCAAAAAAGTAATGTAAATCATTACATTATAAATTCTTATAATCAGATTACAGTTATTGACTTTCAATTAAAGTAATTAATTTTTTAATTTATATATATATATATATATATATCACAATGTACATAACTGATATTAATCGGTAACTACCCATTTACCAATTAATTTTTTTTTACTGTTGCATTTTTCCATTCTTTTACCATTAATATAGATATGATTACCATTAATATAGATACACTATAGATACGACTATTTATATATTAGAAGATCTGTATACTTTGGAAAAGTGCGTAGAAAACATGATTTTTCCATTTTACCCTTAAATGTACAGCAGATGCATAAAGAAGTTGTATTGCATAAAGCAAAATCAAAAATGCTCGTGTCAAAGCTCTAAATGCTTATTCAAAACATCATTGGAAACTATGTTCTGAATAAACCGAACATAGAGTTCTTAGGTTCGAAGAAAATGAAGATGAAGATACTTTAAATTTAATCTCATTGATGTGAGAAACAATTGAGCTACTAAAGAGATCTCATTTATGATTTTTGTTTTAAAAATGAGGAATTCTGGCCCCACCTTTTTCTAGATTAATACTTGAATTGATTTAAAATAATCATTTTGGTTTTAATGAATGTGTTATATGTTGTGAATGTTTATTTTTTTTAAACCCTTTCTGGGGACCTGAAATGCAAATTAGCTTGTGCTTTAATCTCTATGTACAATGCATATTTTTAGCTAGGATTGTTTTTGTACTGTCCCTACACAAATAAATTAAAAAATAAAAACATGAATGGCCTGTAATGAGTATGCATGACATTTACCATATCTAGTGTCAAAAATAACATCTAACATCTAAATTTCCGTATGTGTGATTTGTTTGAACATATTTGTTTATCATGAGTAGAGTGAGAAATTATTCTTCACACTTGTTTCTCGTTTGTGTCTCACTCTCTCTCTTTCTCTCCCCCATCAGTGTCTTGGAATGTCTGCCGACGGGTCGTCCATTGTCCTCATCCATATGGACACATTATGGGGTCCTGTCACCAGGCAACAGCAGGTTCTTTTGCCGTTGCCATGACGAAGTTTCTTTAATGACGTCGTGGCTGCCCCCATGCACCCTCTCTTCATTATGGATGGAGGGTGCTTTTAAAAAGTCTGGGCACCTCCCCCAAATACCCTCCTCAACTGCCCACCCAAAACACACACACAGAGAGTCGTTACTCGGCCTCGTAACCTCCTTTGCTTCCAAAGGGTGACTGGAACTAACAATCCCACAATGGCGGCTGAAAGCACTGGTGTGGATATTCATACAGCCTCTATTGTGTTTGAGACTGAGAGACGAGGGTCGGGGGATGCAGAATACTGTTATCAAAAACATCAACTACACAAAACCGAAACTAAAAGTAACTTTTGCACTGGACCTTTTTTTTCAAATAACCTAAAAATGACAAAATGTGCAAACTGGTTTTATTCAAGTTAAATATATTATTTAAAGATGAAGTGTATCATTTTTAGAGGTTAAAATACTCTCCTATTCAGCTTAATACTATACTTAAAGCATTTGTGGCATAATGTTGATTACCACAAAAATTAATTTTGAATCATTCCTCCTTTTCTTTAAAAAAGCAGTGGAGCCAATGAATGTCAGTGGGGCCAATTTTTGGATGGTTTAAAGGGTTATGTAAAGCTTAAAGCACTTACATTAATTATTTTGTTTAAACTCACACTGTAAAAACTTTCTGTAATTTAACAGTAAAAGACTGTAAAAAGGCTACAGTAAAAAACCTTCAATTGGTTAACGAGTAGTTACCTTAATATATATATATACGGTAAAATATTTTAATATATTTAAAAAGACACGTGTAGTTTTACGGTAACATGTTGTAAAAATTACATTTTTTAGTAAAAGTGATTTTCCCTTATAATTAATGGTAAAAATTTATATTATGTTCAAGAAGAGAGTACATGAACATTTTACGGTAAATTATTGTTACAGTTACGGTAAAAAGCAATAATCAGGCGTTCCCAGAACTCCCTGTGTGACCCATTACATTTCATTATATTTTATGGGAATAGTTGTTTCTTTCTTCTTTTAATATCAGTTACGTACATTGGGGTGTTCTGTGTTATATGTAATATACACTTCCAGTCAAAAGTTTTGAAACACATACTTATTCTTTATTATCATTTTTCTCCACATTTTAGAATAATAGTAAAGTCATCAAAACTATCGAATAACATAAATGTGACTATGGGAATTATGTTGTGACTAAACAAAATCCAAAATAAATCTAAAATGTGTTATATTTTATCATCTTCAAAGTAGTCACCCTTTGCCTAGAATTTGCAGACTTGTACTCTTGACATTTTCTCAATCAACTTCTTGCAGTAACGAAGGTACTGCAACATAAAATATACAGGCATAAAAATTACATCCCGTAAAGCCTGAAACGTGGTTACCGTATTTTTTACAGTGAATTTCTGGCAACAACAGCTGCCAGTTTTTTACCGTAAATTTAACAGAATTTTTTTTGTTTACAGTGCCAGCGTGGTCATGCTAATTCAGCAGAAAAGGGCTGTTGGATTTACTGGTTTGCTGTAAAATTTACAGGTTCTGTACAGTTGTTTACATTTTTACTGTATTTTTTACATAATTATTCTGGCAACCACAGCTGCCAGTTTTTTGTTGTTGTTTTTTTCTTGTAAAAACAACTGGATTTTTAATTAGAGCTGTAAAGTTCTTTAAATTGTCATTTTTACATGTTTTAGAGTTTTAGGGTTTGTTGACATCGCATCATCACGGCAACGAAGTTGTAAAATTGGATATAACTTTACACAGAAAAGGTTAGTAAGCGAGTTTATCACTCTAAAATCATTTTATCACACATATTGTTTACATTTTGTGGCTATACTTTTGAAAAAGTGAGTATTTTAGCGTTTCATTGACTTCCATTGTAAGTGCCTCACTGTAACCTCGATTTTTGCTTTTTTTAATGAAAAGGAGGGACGATTCGAAATTATTTTTTGTGGTAATCAGCATTATGCCGCAAGTGCTGTCTATTGAGCTAAACTTGAATTGAACCCGGAATATTCCTTTAATATTTTAATGTTTTTTTAGGTCGAAAAGTTGCGCTATCAAAACTTTGCTCAGAGCACCATTGGCTCAATCAGTGGTGCAAGTTTGGGGTGGGACTCTCGGTTTGTGCGACCAATGGCAGTTGGGGGGAGTGTTTAGGGAACTTTGCTTTATTTTGGCAATTTGCTTTGGTGATGCTAGTGGTGCCAAAATTACACACTTGATAGAGTTAAATCTGGTGGAAATAGCACTTTATAATAAAGTTACATTTGTTTACATTAATAAATGCATTAGGTATCATGAACTAACAATGAACAATATAGTTGGACCCACTTTATATTAGGTGTTTTTAATTATTATTATACAGTACATAAGCATTTTATACAATGTACTAATTATGTATATATGCGTTATTGCATAGTACTTACATTTAAAGTACCTGCATTAAATTAAATCTGTAATTACCCTAAACCTAACCCTAACCCTACTCCTAAACCTACCCGTACTTCAACCTCAGTAGCACCGAGTGTGAATCTCGTGAGGATTTTGCAGAACAGCTTGCAGTTACACAATAAATACACTGTATTGAATGTATTTTAAAGTTAGTACATAGTAGTTAAAGACACCTAATATAAAGTGGGACCATATATTTTACAGTATTTGTTAATCTTAGTTAATAAAAATACAATAGTTCATTGTTAGTTAATAGTGTATTAACTAATGTTAACATATACAAGTTTGATTTTAAAAATGTATTAGTATATGTTGAAATTAACATAAACCAAGATTAATAAATGCTTAATAAGTATTGTTCATTGTTAGTTCATGTTAACTAATGTTAACAAATGGAAGCTTATTTTACAGTGTTATTGAAATAGCTCTATAAAGGTAACAACTGCCTGTATTCGTTGTTTTTATTCTCTAGATGGTGCATTTAAACTACTTTTTTAAAGAAAAGTTCACACAAAAATGAAGATTCTGTCATCATCATTTACTCACCCTGATTTTGTTCCAAACCCGTATGACTTTCTTTCCTCTGTGGAACACAAAAGGAGATGATAAGTAGTATGTTAGCCATAGACGACGAAAGAATATATGGGTTTGAAACAACATGAGGGTGAGTAATTGATGACAGAATTTATTAATTTATTCTGGTGAACTATTTTTAAAAGCAAGTTGGAGATTTAGCTGTGTTTCTACAGGCAAGTTGGAAACTTTACTGTTTATAGCAAAGATTTATATATATAGAAAAGATATAGTTAACAAGTGGCACTCAGGTGTCTAAACAAGTTGCATTGCACAATTCTGAACAACTTCTAAATCCAAAACACAATTGTACTGGACATTTTTTGAGTCTGTGTGTCCAGTTACACGTCTCCTACTAGTACTGACCAGTAAAATCCGGTCATAGAGTTCTCCAAAACAGTGTGACTGACATACTGTTTTTTTCTGCTATGACGAGCCATATGACCGACTAAGCTGCAGGAAAGTTTTGGAGAGCCAGGCAACAATAGTACCGTGAACAGACCCCACTTTACACCTGACTGTATACAGTTTTTCATTGCCTAAGTTGTGAAAGCATGGCAATAAGCTATTTGCAATGTAATTTAATGAATTTGAGACCTGTTGTTTGCACCTGTGTTACACATAAGCTCCTTCCTTATTCTTTTTAATGCTAAATACTGTGTTTATATGTTTTCACATTAGACTTTGTTTACCACCAGAACTAACTAAATCTAACCATCCAAAAATCACAGAACATTTGGAGGAGGGTGTTGAGCTAACAGGTAGGATATGTCATGAACAAAGAGGAAAATGTGGATTATAATGGTTGTTTGGCATTATAATTGCATTTTTACTGCCTTTGTAAGCTAGAATCTTTAAAATGTCACATTTTAAAGGACAACACTCTCCAATTAAATGTGCATAGGACAATTTTGCTTATTTTACAGATAAGACTAATCATATATATCACAATATCTGTGTACTTACTTTGGAATTTCAGGCTAACATGATATCTTTTAATAGCATTTGGTTTAACATTTGCTCTTTATTTTTAAATAAGTCTCCCCTCACTGTTAAAAAAATGTTTTGTAAAGTGTGCTTCATGTGGTAACATCCGAACTGGTTTTATTTAACTAAATTAATATATTGATGTTGAAAATATTATTTAAAACAACTAAATCAACCTTACTAGATTAGGTTGCACCAGCGACATTCTTTTTTTAGGCTTATAATAGGTAGAAATAACTTCTTAAAGGAAAGGTTTCACTTTTAACCATGTAGAAGTTTTTCAGCTGTTTGCATTTTGAAAATGTAGCTTAATTTTTTCTTTAAACATACAGAGGTGTCTTAAAGGGATAGTTCACCCAAAAATGAAAATTCTCTCATCATTTACTCACCCTCATGCCATCCCAGATGTGTATGACTTCCTTTCTTCAGCAGAACACAAATGAAGATTTTTAGAAGAATATCTCAGCTCTGAAGGTCTGTACAATGCAAGTGAATGGTGACCAGAAATTTGAAGGTCCAAAAAGCACATAAAGGGAGCATAAAAATAATCCATACGACTCCAGTGGTTAAATCCATATCTTAAGAAGCGATATGATAGTTGTGGGTGAGAAACAGATCAATATTTAAATTATTTTTTGCTATAAATCTCCACTTTCAAATTCTTTTTTTATTTTTGGTCATTCGCATTCTTCATGCATATCGCCACTTACTGGGTAGGGAGGAGAATTTATGGTAAAAGCGGACTTAAATATTGATCTGTTTCTCATACAAACTTATCAAATCGCTTCTGAAGACATGGATTTAACCACTGGAGTCTTATGAATTACTTTTATGCTGCCTTTATGTGCTTTTTGGAGCTTCAAAGTTCCGGTCACCATTCACTTGCATTGTATGAACCTACAGAGCTGAGATATTCTTCTAAAAATCTTCATTTGTGTTCTGCTGAAGAAAGAAAGTCATACACATCTGGGATGGCATGAGGGTGAGTAAATGATGAGAGAATTTTCATTTTTGGTTGAACTATCCCTTTAAAGAGATTGTAATGTATTCAACAACAAGAAAATAAACGTTCACATTCATGTCAAAACTGTAAATGTTTATTCCAAACAACATTCATAACAACATGTAAAGACAGTTTAAAAAGTTACAACGTTTCAGTCGAGCTGGATACACTGAACGCAGAGGTCTTGGGTTTTGAACAAAATGAAGATACCCATCCATGAAGTTTTGCAAGGCACTACCGGCAGGTTATTCCCAAAAACAATCAAACAAAATTATTTTTTCCATTGTGGAAATGGCATAGATCCTGCTCGGCTTCTCATGTCGCCTTGTTGTGCTCATGGTACTTTGAGCATCATTGTGGACGGGTGAGTTCTGAATGACAGAGCAGTCAAGATTTGCTGTCTTTAGTTTTCCAGCTGTTTGTCTTCGCTGACCATCCGAGCGCTGAGATTCTCTGCGAATGTGCCAAAGCAGAGATTCCTATAGAAATATCACTGCCATTTGTCCAGGACAATTAACACATTGGTAAACATCTTTGATCGTAACAGCTAGGGCTCCTTAATCTTCATGCTTTTAGCCTTTTACAAATTTGTACAAACTTTCTGAGGTACCTAAAATATATATGTTTTGTCAGATTAATGTTTCTCTTTCAGCCCTTTAGAAACAGCACATCTAATAAAATGAAGGGTAAAGCTTGATAATAACTTTCATTAAGTCATTAACAAACCTTATATAGTGCCTAATGCATCAGTTCATGCACATTTGAAATACGGATGGGACACTGTTTAAATCAAAGTTTCAGGACATTTCAACTGAATGTACATCTTTCCATCATTATAAAGCTTTTTTAGGACATTCAGAAAAAAACTAGTTGTTATAAAACGGTTGCACCTTTCAAAACTCATGTCCTTAATAGTTTTTAAAATAGCATTATAAATAAAACCAATTGTCCACGTGAGCCAATCAGCAGTAGCCCATGATGCAAAAGGGCAACACTTTGTAAAAAACTTTCATTAAGTCATTAAAAAAAACAAAATGCTCAACACATGTAACTTAATGACAGTACATAATGATCTGTTAAGCATTATATAAATTTAGTAAAAAAAAATGCATATCTAGTTTTCGATTCAGCATGTTCAATAAAACAAATTTGGGGCAATCAGTAGTCCAAGACGCTTTAAAAAAAAAAAAAATTAAAATTGAAAATCAGTCAGTGGTACAAGTTTTCCTAAGAACTTCAAACAGGACGTTTTCTGTGATAAAAACGAGTCCAAAGCATATCATCAACCCGCAGTTTTTAAACATAATTCCGCTTGTCATAGTCCCCGTTAGGGGTTGCTCTTTTGGTGGGCGCGTATTTGACCGAGTAACTGGAGCTTCCCGACGCCGGACACGAGCAGCAGAGCATGCTGCCCCCGAGCAGAAGCATCGCGGTGGCCGCCCAGCCGATGTAGAGCGCCGCGCCGATCTCCCGCTTCTGGGACGCCGGCACCTGCGGGTTGTAGAAGTCGGAGATAATGCTGTTGGCCATCCAGCACAGGGGCACCAGCATGAAGATGGCACTGATGATGTAGATGACCCCTCCAACGTTCACCACGCGCGCCTTGACGCTCTCCGTCTTGATGCAGTTGGTGCATTGCGCCCCGGCGATCACCACCATCAGCGCGAAAACGCACAGCACGGAGGAGATGACCGTGAGCGCGCGCGCGGCTTGGAGGTCGTGGCTGAGGGCGAGCATGGAGTCGTGAGTCTTGCACTGCATCTGGCCCGTGCTCTGCACGGCGCACGACATCCACAAGCCGTCCCAGATGGTCTGCGCCACCACGATGTTAGCCTCGATGTAGGCGGTCACCTTCCAGGTGGGCAAGCCGCAAGCGGTCATCTCCAAAAGCGTTCCGAGGACGCACAGGGCCAGACCGAGGATCTCAAGAGCCGCAGAGGCCATATCTTCTTATTTCTATGTTCCTTTTTTTCTTATAATGCTCAGATATATCTGTGCAGCCAAATCCAAGACTTTTGGAATGTTTGGAAACACTCGACCCAGTTTTCAATCCAACTTCTTCTCTCCAAAGTCCTTTAGTCACAATTTTCCTCTCCAAATTCTTCCTTTCCAAACGTTTCCTCTCAGAAGTCTCCAATCCAATCTCAAATTCTTCAATCCAAAGTTTTTTTCCTCTAAGATCAATCAAGAACAAGTGAATTGTATTGGTCAAGTAGACAGCATCACCTCGCCGCGTCTCTTCTGCGCTTCGACTAACGGACTTTTCCTGGACTGGGAATAAGTGGAGTGAAATAATAGCGGTACGCCAAGAGGAGGGGTGTGTGTCAGTGTGTGTGGGAGGGGGTGTGTTGTGCACATGTTTAAGACTGGAATGAAACTTTTGTCCAATCGCACCATAGAGCATCTGTTGCTCGCCAATGAGGACGCAGAGAAGCTGTGCGCGCGCGCGCGCGTGTGTGTGTGTGTGTGTGTGTGTGTGTGTGTGTGTGTAAGGTGGGGTTGGGGGGGGGGGGGGTGAACTGTTTTGCTTTCAACTGTTTAACAAAAAAACAAAACAAAAAATTATACAAAAAAAAAAAAAGATATTGTAACACTACATGAACAAAAATTGTAATACACTACCGGTCAAAACTTTTGAAACACTTGACTGAAATTTTTCTCATGATCTTAAAAATCTTTTGATCTGAAGTCTACAAAACTAATTTCAATATATATATATATATATATATATATATATATATATATATATATATATATATATATATACAGTGGTGGAAAAAATATTGGCACCCTTGGTAAATATGAGCAAAGGCTGTGAAAAATATGTCTTTATTGTTTATCTTTTAATCTTTCATTTACAATATTCACAAAAATCTAACCTTTAGTTGAAGTAAACTAATTTAATCTCATAATTAAATATTTTTCTCCAAAACACGTTGGCCACAATTGCTGGCACTCCTAGAAATTCTTATGAGTAAAATATATCTGAAGTATATTCCCATTCATATTTTACATTTTTTTTAGTGCACCTGGGTGTCTAGGAACATGAAACTGTTCAGCCATGACTTCCTGTTTCACAAGGGTATAATATGAGATAACACACAAGCCAAATTCTCTCAGTCATCCATCACAATGGGTTCTGATGTGCGACACAAAGGTTGTTGAGCTTCACAAAATGGGAAGAGGCTATAAGAAAATAGCTAAAGCATTTAAAATACCCATTTCCACCATCAGGGCAATAATTAAGAAGTTCCAACCAACTGGAGATGTTAAGAATCTGCCTGGAAGAGGACGCGTGTCTATATTGTCTCCATACACGCTGAGGAGGATGGTTCAAGTGGCCAAAAATTCTCCAAGTATCGCAGCTGGAGAATTGCAGAAATGAATTGTGTCTTGGGGTCAGAAAGGCTCCAAAACTACAATCACACATCACCTTTATTACCACAAGAATATATACTCAAGAAAAAAGCCTCTGCTCTCATCCAACAACAAACTCGAGTATTTTCAGTTTGCCAGACACTACTGGAACTTCTAATGCATCCGGGTTCTATGGTCAGATGAAACAAAAATAGAGCTTTTTGGCAATAAACACCAGAGATGGGTTTGGCACACAGAGAGGTAGCAATATGGAAAAGTACCTCATGGCCACGGTTAAATATGGTGGTGGATTTTTAATGTTCTGGGGCTGTTTTTATGAAAGAGGTCCTGGACATCTTGTTTGGATGCATGGTATCATGGACTCTATCAAATACCAACAGATAAAAAAATCAAAAAAATCAAAACCTGACTGTCTCTACCAGAAAGCTTAAAATAGGCCGTGGTTGGATGTACCAGCAGGACAATGATCCAAAACACACATCAAAATCAACACAGAAATGGTTCACTAACCACAAAATCAAGGTTCTGCCATGGCCATCCCAGTCCCCTGGTTTGAACCCCATAGAAAACCTGTGGGGTGAACTGAAGAGGAGAGTCCACCAGCGTGGACCTCTGAATTTGAAGGATCTGGAGAGATTCTGTATTGAGGAATGGACTCAGATCACTTGCCATGTGTTCTCCAACCTCATTAAGGCATTATAGGAGAAGACTCAGAGCTGTTATCTTGGCAAAGGGAGGTTGCACAAAGTATTGAATAAAAGAGTGCCAATAATTGTGCCACACATAAATTCATATCAAATCACAATACTAGATCTTGAAATAGTAAAAACCTAAATTAAATGAAAATAGAAGTTAAATGATTTTAATAGAATAACCCAAATCTAATGCTGCGTTCCATTCAACTCAGATGTGGGATATTCCAACCTTTTTTCTCCTTTTCTCCCTAATTTGGAATGTCCAATTCCCAATGCGCTCCAAGTCCTCGTGGTGGCATAGTGACTCACCTCATTCTGGGTGGCGGAGGACGAATCTCAGTTGCCTCCGCGTCTAAGACCGTCAATCCGCGCATCTTATCATGTGGCGCATTACCGCAGAGACATAGCGCGTGTGGAGGCTTCACGCTATTCTCCACGGCATCCACCCACAACTCACCACGTGCCCCACCGAGAACCACATTATAGTGACCACGAGGAGGTTACCCCATGTGACTCCCTAGCAACCGGGCCAATTTGGTTGCTTAGGAGACCTGGCTGGAGTCACTCAGCATGCCCTGGATTCGAACTCGCGACTCCAGGGGTGGTAGTCAGTGTCTTTACTCACTGAGCTACCCAGGCCCCTGGGATATTCCTACTTGATATCTCCGATCGTGACCATAAATGCATTCCACTGCCCGATATTTGGAAGATGACGTAAAAGGAAACAAAACTGCAACACTCCCGTTAGCTTAGCAGGTGTTTGACTGTTACCTGAGACGTCTCCTTGCAACCCAACTTATAAACAGTGCTGGAACACTGGCATTTGTGCTACAGGTGTACGATTATGAAAAGGAAGTATAATTGACCATGTTTTATACACCTGTTTATGCAGGCGTTTTTTAAATAAGCTTTAATATAATTTAATGTAGGAACTTTGACTCATTTATCGATATTACTTAATAAAAGTGAATGTTTATCAATTACTTTGTATGTTTCCCTGAGTGCCGACATGTTTGTGTGACGTCACACACCTGCATCTCAACGAAATCGGAGTTAAAAATTTTGGTGCGTTCCATTTAAATTCTGAGTTCCCAGTAGGAACTTTTAACTGGAACACCCCCTCAAGTCGGAGCTCCGACTCGGAAACCACAACAACCCCGACTTCAGAATCCAAAATGGCTGCTCAGCGCATCAACAATAATTGAAACAGTAGTAATATATTGTTTATTAGCACTTCTGTTTGTCTGTGTCTCAATAAACTCAGTGATGCACAAAGTACTATCCAACCTCTATCTGTGGACATGATATTTCGGCATTATCTGTGCAAAATACTGCTTTTTTATGTGTTTTTATCGACTGGTATTGCTAACAATGGCTTCTTCCCCCACCCCATCCATCTTGGTTTTCCGACTTGTGTAATGGAACGCGGTCAACTCGGGTGTGACGTTATTCGCAGCTCCGACATCCAACTGAGGAAAATGGAACGCGCCATTTCCACACGAGTTTCCCAGTTGGAATTCCGACTTCAAGTGGCGTTCCGTTGCACTTTTCCTTGTAGGAAGTTGGAAAATCTGACTTTCCGAGTTGAATGGATTGCAGCATAAACTAATATAGAGCTGTTCAGCCGTGATGTCAATTTGTAGGCGAACCCAGAAGTCTAATTCGCCATGGGTTCTCACGGGATTTTCCTATGGGTTTTTTTTAACTTATGAGTAAAATAAGGTCTGTGGTAAACATTACTTGATGACGCGTGGAAGTTTTGTTCTACAACATAAATTACACACAGTCATACCTCAAACGTTATTTTTGAAGCCGTATTTAATTATATACTTTATTTTTTTAAATAAATGCACAACGGCTTCAAAATTCACAATTGAGGAATGAAAGTGTGTCATTTATGTTGTAGAACAAAACGTCCACGTTTAGTCAAGTAAAGTTTACCACAGACCTTATTTTACTCATAAGTTCAAAACCCCCATTATAAAACCCATAGGAAAATCCAGAGGGAACCCATGACGATTTCTCTTACGGGTTTTTGGACTACAAGCTGAACAGCTCTATTGTCTAACTGTTTATAATAGTTTGACACAACAAATCCCGATGCTTGTTTGTTGACAGCGCTTCTGAACGTTTGAGACATCTTCTTGAAACTGTGTCCCGTCTTTGCCATTTTGGCTCTAAACCGCCGCTCTACTCTCAGTCAACAACGTCACCGGTTTGAGCCGTAATGGCGTCTGTTGCGCAGGCGTCTCAATCAATTAGTAAACAGGCATTGTGGGATAAAGGCGGAATTGTAGCGATTTCCGTATTCCCTGAATTGGCCTGTTGGGAAGAAAGAAAACAAGGAAGGTGGGGAAAAAATCCTCGTTTTTGCGTTTTATCACGAGTCTATAACAGGTAAGGGCTTATGGCGCGTGAAAGTTAGTCTAACTTGCCCCGCGCGTGTATCCGGAAGTGATGAATCAGTGAAGCTTTTGAAAATGTCTCATGTCAAAGTTGATAGAAAGTTGCGTGGAATTGTATTTTCATGAAATAACAGGTCATATCACTCGATATTTTGTTGCAAACTCTTTGAAGTTGTTAGATAACGCACTTATTTTCTGTTTCACTGTGCCAGTAACAGTTTCAGATATGAAGCAGGGTGTGACATGAGGAGGCATGTTTCTCTTCAGATGAGGTGAAAATTAAAATGTACATTGAGGTTATCTTACGTTTTATTCGTAATTTACTCAGGAATTTGGCATCAAGTGAATTTAGAGACATGTTGCTGGAGAGAGGTTTGTGGGAGTTTAGGAGAGATGCCCATGTCTGACAACACATTTAAATGTTTTAGTAGCATGTTCTTTGCCTGAACTGAACCTCCTTACTTAACCTGATAACATTCTGAGAGCCAACAATTCAGTCTGCAAATTCAGTTAATTATCATTAAGAGAGTTAAGGAAAAGTTCTTAAGAGGATATAGTAACTTTCTGTCATACCAGATTTTTATGTGTAACACATTAATATAAAAAAGGTGGTATGACAGAAAAAGTATCTATCTATATATCTATCTATCCAGCTGAATTTTGTTTTATTTCAAGGAGAAATGTTTTAATGTAGAACAACAAATGTCAGGTTGTTCAACAGCTCGCATTCATCAAAGTTATATCTTTTGGCTCATTAAGTTAAAATAATCCCAAACTTAAATAGAAGTGTTCCGATAGGGAATTCTAGATTCATGATGAGCAGAATCTTGGCATGACGTGTAAACACAAACATGTTTTAAAATGACTCTTTATAATCTTTATAATTAAAGTTCTGCTAGCTGTTACATATTAAGTGTTTGTTTTCATTTTTATTGCTTATGTGTTTTTTATAAACAAGAGAAATCTTCGTTCTATGTTGTCCCTTTTTCTTTCGAACTTCGTTTTGAACTTTTTCTTTCTTTCAAACTTTCTATAATTGTTCTTTTATTTTTCAAAATTCTCTTTCGAACTTTCTTTTTTGAACCTTCGAACACTTTCTTTTACACTTCCTTTCTTGCAAACTTGCTTTTTTGAACTTTCAAAGTTTTCCAAGAACTTTTAGTTTTCTGTCTTTCACTCAAACTTTAGAACTCTAACTTTATTTTCTTTATTTAAACTTTCTCCATAACTTTGTTTCTTTTCTTTTTTTTTTTGACTTTCTTTCGCTTCGAACTTTCAGACTTTCGAACTGCCTTTCTGTTGAACTTTCAAACTTTCAAAGTTCTTTTGAACTTTTTTGGTTGAACTTTTGATTCTTTCGAACTTTTGATTCTTTCGAACTTTTGATTCTTTCGAACTTTTGATTCTTTCGAACTTTTGATTCTTTCGAACTTTCGATTCTTTCGATTCTTTTGAACTTCTTTTGAACTCTTTCGGTTGAACTTTATTTCGAACTTTCCAATTTTCTTTCTAACTTTCTTTTGAACTTTTTCTTTTCAAATTTTTTTTAAATTTATTTTATTAGAATTTTCTTTTGAACTTTTCTTCAAACTTTAGAACTTCTTACTTTCAAACTTTGTTTATTGAAACTTTTAGAACTTTTTTGAACTTAAGAACTCTCTTTCCTTTCTTTCGAACTTTCAAATATGTTTCTAGCTTTCAAACTTTTTCAAACTTCATTTTTTGTACTTTTTCTTATTTTTTCATTCAAACTTTCTTTTGAACATTCAAACTTTTTATTTATTTTTCTTTCCTGTTCTTTCTTTTGAACTCCAATCCCTCCCTCTCTTTCTCACTTTATCACGTCTAATCTCTTGATCTAAACTCCTTTGCTGTAGATGTGTTATTTCCATCTTGGTTTGAAAGTGATTCCGTCCATTGTCTTAATGTCTTTAAAATCATTCATCAAAAGGTCGGAGGAGAGCTGCTCTTCAGTGAAGTGAATTGCACCCAGGGTCATGATGCAGCACGTTTCACTCATAAACTCAAGTGGTGCTTTAGACTGCAGCTTTGTTAGTTCACTTGTGACACACAATGCTGTTATCATGACCGGAAGCCATAAGCAAACCCAGCTTTCTTCCTGCATGGATGATCTGACTGTATATGTGGCATTCCAGTCACATGTCTCACGAGCTTACGATCCGATTAACTCTGTCAGGAATTCCGTTAAGAACCTCAAAAGGACAATTTTTCAGTTTATCGTTAAAACAGCAGATATTTTAAGTCAGGTCAGCAGCACCTGTGCTAGTATTTTGGGGCAAGGCGCAGTTGAAAGCTTGTGTTTGTAATATCACAATTGTTTTGCCGTATAATTTGTATTAATGCAAAAAGCACCCGTGGAGCAGCTTGGTATAATCACCGCAGCCATAATGAGGCCATTTTATTAATCTACTGCAAGTTTATCCTTCCTATAATTCCCAGCCAGCAATAACAAGACCTCCCAGCATGCTTGTGTGTTTGTGTGTGTGTGTGATAAGTCAGGGATTGCTGACTGTGTCCTTCATTATAGAAATGGCTCTGCTACACCCAACATCTGACATTTGCTCTAAACGAGTTCCTGTGGTATTTAGAGAAACACTTTGACTCTTGATTCTTCCTGGCTGTGGAGTCGAAACACTCGAGTTCAGGATCATAGAAATGAAAAACTCTAATCCTTCAATATTACAGCTGAATTGGCCTTCACAATGACGACTCCCAGCCTGGCTGTCTCTAATGAATACACTTCCACCCAAACCCCATAAAACACACACACACACATACTGAGTGGTTCTGGGCGGTTTAGTGTGTGATAAGGCACTGTTGTGTGTGTGTGCTCGCTCTCATTTATGGGGAGGGGCTGTAAATGTTGGAAAGTATTTCCAGGACGATGGAAGATAAACAGCATTGTTCTCTCCCTGTAATTGACCTCTCTTTCGCTTTCTCTCTCTCTCATTCTTTGCAATGTGTGTGTGAAGGAGGATGATAATGATGGATAGCCCCAGAGATAGTTTAAGAAACAGAAACCCATCAGACGTAAATTAAATGGGAATGTTTAATTTGACTATAAAGTGAAGGATTCGTCAAAAGCCTAAGGTTAGGGGTTTATTTAAATCACTAATTATTATTTTTTTTTTTCTCCCAATTTGGAATGCCCAATTCCCAGTGTGCTTTTAAGTCCTCGTGGTGGCGTAGTGACTCGCCTCAGTCCGGGTGGCGGAGGACGAATCCCAGTTGCCTCCGCGTCTGAGACCATCAACCCGTGCATCTTATCATGTGGCTTCTTGAGTGCGTTGCCACGGAGACAGCACGCGTGTGGAGGCTTCACGCCACACACCACGGCATCCATGCTCGACTCACCACACGCCCCACTGAGAACGAACCACATTATAGCGATCACAAGGAGGTTACCCCATGTAACTCTACCTTCCCTAGCAAAAAAAACTAAATATTGAATCGGGGACTTCTAGTTGATTTGACTCGGAATGACCCAATAATGTGTTTTGCCAGAGGAGGTTGAGCGCCCCCTGTTGAATCTGGTTCCTTCCACTACCTAAAGATCTAATGGTGTTTTTTGTTTTTTTAACCACAGTCGCCTTTGGCTTGTTGAGTGGGGGCTTAAAGACATTAATGCATGATTTTCTGCTGTTTTGAAACTATATGTATCGTGAAAAGCACTATACTTGACCTTCCAAAACAGTGATTTTGAGAGAAATCAGGAGAGGCTACCAGAAGACTTGTTTAATTTTTTGAAACTTTTTTCCTTTTATACATTTTAGCCAAGCAAGAGCACCATGTCACAGTCTGGAGAAAAAGGAAAGGTAAATTAGACACAAATTCTTGATCTTGTTAAGTATTAAACATATGGATATTTAATTGCCTTTCAAGTAGATGTGAGTGTATAACAGTTCTGATGTGTTTATAAGTTCCCTGACGCTACAGGATACGTCGGATTTGCCAACCTGCCCAATCAGGTGCACAGGAAGTCTGTCAAGAAGGGATTTGAGTTTACACTGATGGTCGTAGGTGAGTAACATATAAACACACAAACACACACACAAACGTACATTGTGTTTTTGACTTTTTTCATTTATTTTCACAGGAGAATCTGGTCTTGGGAAATCAACCCTTATTAACAGCCTCTTTCTGACCGACCTCTACCCAGAACGCTACATACCTGGAGCAGCAGGTAACACACACACGCATATGAACACAGATGGCTCCCGTCAGGTCTTTATTAACTCTACGGCATATTGTGTGCAAGACCAAAATGATCCCCAGTAGTCATGAGAAAATCCTTTTTAGATTAACTTAATTTTGTCCCCCAGTGTTTACAGTGGCCCCAAAAAGTATTTGGACACTTGAATCACACTTACAAATATCTAAATGGGGTGCATTAAATAACAAAATATCAAATTAAGTGGCATTTGTTTTAACATCGTGCAAACCCCCCCACCCCCCACGCGTGGACGTTGTATTCTCGCTTCGCTATACGCAACGCATTATTTAATTTCATTTAAACCTCAGGAGACTCTGTGCTGTCAGTAAAGGGTTAAACTTTCGATGCACGGAGTCATGTGACAAAACAACATGCTGTCGATCACAAAGGAGACAAAACTACATCTGGTAAGAAAACTAATTGAGTCTTTACACTGAAACATGTTTAAGTCAAATAATTAATCTCTATCCGATTTGCCTTTTTTTGGGGGGGGGGGATTTTTCCCCTTTTTCTCCCAATTTGGAATACCCAAATCCCAATGCTTAGAAGTTAAGTCCTCGTGGTCGCGTAGTGACTCGCCTCAATCCGAGTGGTGGAGGACGAATCCCAGTTTCCTCCGCATCTGAGATCGTCAATCCGCGCATTTTATCATGTGCCATGTTGAGCGCGTTGCCACGGAGACATAGAGCGTGTGGAGGCTTCACGCCATCCACTGTGGCAACCACGCTCAACTCACCACGCTCCGCACCGAGAACATACCACATTATAGCGACCACGAGGAGGTTACTCCATGTGACTCTACCCTCCCTAGCAACCAGGCCAATTTGGTTGCTTAGGAGACCTGGCTGGAGTCACTCAGCACGCCCTGGGATTCAAACTAGCGAACTCCAGGGGTGATAGCCAGCGTATTTTACCACTGAGCTACCCTGGCCCCCCAATTTGCCATTTTTTAAATTAGAGCGATTTATCACGAAATGCCACACTGCTAAACACAATATACACTAATGTGTACAATAGCACTAGGTTTTCATTAGAAATTCTGTATTTACTGTGCATTTTCACATTGAGAAGAAAAATATTGTTTTCAGAGGCTTTATATGCAGTTAGGATGAAAATATGTTGCATTTCAAACTGTTCTCAGTGCAGACCGACAGCACACTGAAGGTGAAGTCATTAACTAAATTAAAGCATTCTAGCTTTCCTATGAAGCCAAGTGCATTCAGTCCAAGTCAAAAGTTCAGTTTCAGGCTGCAGATGATGTTTGGATCACTCAACATGTTTGGCAGACATGTGACAATGATAATCAGTACATAGATTCAGAATTTATAATGTATCATTTTATTTTAACATGATTGGCAGTGATTGGATGATGGTGGACATTATTTTATCTGAATTAATTGTGATCATTTCTAATTGGTGAAATGCTTCAGCACTGGCTATCACTTGTTTGCTTGATAGTGCAAAGAGAGAACATGGAGATTTTGTTGCCAAAGTAGAAAAAAACATTGTAATAGAAGTAAACTCAAGTCAAATAATTTTTATCTGTATCGTTTTTTTTTTTAGCAGCTTTACAGAAAATCAGCTGTTACTCGCAGTGGAATGCAAGATATTTCTGATTTAGATGGTTAGTGTATTTAAAATCCCTTCGTTGAGCACTGGAGACAAGGATGTTTTCAAGAAAATGGTCCCGTCTGCAGCCCAGGGCTTCCTCCCACCAGCTCAGTGAAACTTCTGAGAAACACCTCCTAAATCTCTTATGCTACATCAACAAATCATGAATATTTTTAATGTGATTTGTCTTTACGGCCTTTCTGTGCACCCTCCAGTGTTTTTGCACGCTCAAGGTCCTTTTGTTCCGTAAACCTGAGTGTGTTTGTTCTGACGGGAGTCATGTTGTGTTTCCAGAGAAAATTGAACGCACAGTTCAGATCGAAGCATCCACCGTGGAGATCGAGGAGAGGGGAGTGAAGCTCCGCCTCACCGTGGTGGACACGCCAGGATACGGAGACGCCATCAACAGCCAGGACTGGTCAGTGTGTGTATGTTTGGGTGGTCGGTTGGTTTAATTTCGTACTTCTCTGCCAGATATTTGTTGCCAAAGATGCCATGCTCTTAAGGAGTTGTCCCGTATGAACATATTTTTGCGACAACTCTGTTGTGAACAAACTTTTGCTGTCTGGACCATTTTTGACCTTTGTGCCGCATCTCTGTATTTTTCAATGTCTCTTGAAGGGGTGCCATGTTTTTAAGACGCTGTATTAAGTTCTTCAATTGTTAAAACCCCTGCATTTTGTTCTATTCGTGCCGCTGAGTCTAGTTTTGTTAGTGCAATGTGCTGTTTGCGCTGTTTTTCGGTTTTCTATGTAAACATGCGCTAGACAGACATTACTAACCGTTGTGCAATGCTTTGCTGTTTTGTTCTGTTAAAAATGCATCTAGAAAAAAACTGCATTCTGTTCTGTTCAATACGCTGCAACTATCTTTTTTTAGTGCAAGAACATGTTCAGTCTGAACGGCCCCTAAGACTGTTCCAAAACCTAGCTGCCTACATTCTACGTAGGCAGCATCGTAACTGAAACAGAACCTCATAAGTAACTGATTTGAAATGTTCTTTATGGTGCAACAACTCCATTAGCCTGAGTCACAATTTCCTTTCATTTTATGAAACTTAAATGCAATGGAAGTGAATGGTGACTGAGGCTATTATTTACATTTGTGTTCCACAGAGGAAAGAAAGTCATATGGGTTTGTTTGGAACAACATGAGGATGAGTAAATGATTACAGAATGAGATGATTTTTTTGTTCTAGAAGTGAAAAAAATCCCATTAATTTTTCTATAGGAGAATTTATTCTTAATGATAACTTATAAACCTTTAAAGACAGACCTTCCATGAGCTCTGAGGTTGTTAATCGATGCTATATACTTCTGTTGAAGCCATTAGGCCACATTTTTAAGCTTATTTAAAAAACAAAAAACATCATGGTTAATAACAGAATTTCTGGTAAAGAACTACACTACCCATGAATCTGAAGGGGAAAATCCACCAATCAGAGAACTGTGTCCAACAAAGTGCAGCAAAAGAGCCCTGCAGTTACCGCCCACTACCATGACACACTGTGACACAATCAGGTAGCTCTCATTACATACCCAAATTACTTATTTTTGCATATATTGGAATATTTTGCAATGTACTTTTAAATCAGTAGTTTTGTATTGTTTTAAAGTTAATTTACGTCATTCATAATACTTCATGGGTTTTGTTGTTCATTCCATCAATAAAGACGATAAGTGCGCAGTCTTGTTCCTTTTATGTTTTTGTCCAATTTTCAAATACTTTTTTTGCTATAAATCAAAGTTTGTAATGTTGTGATTCAGCTCGGAGTTGGTTGGCTGGGCTTAGAACACTTTTGAAGGATTTTATTAAATCCCTATTAGAAAAATACTTAAGGAACCGAAAGGGCTTAAAAAGTGGGCAGACACTGTTGCGCTCTATACTGTATATTTTGTATTTGTGTATCTGCAAAGCAGTGTGTTATTGGTCTGTTTTGTAGACCTTAAAGAGCTGTTGTCTGTTGTTCTGTTGGTCTTGGAGCATTGCTTTGGAATGTTGGGAACGTCCTATTTGAAAGAAAAATATCCTCCTGTCTTGCACCCACAGGCTGTTAATGAAAAATTTGCCATCCACGTACCTACCTACTGTCATTATTTCTGCTTCAACTCCCTCGATAAGACTGCGGTCTCAAGGCCGAACAACCCATGCATCAGATCAAGAAAGCGATTCAATTTAGAATACAGTGGAACGATCATATCTGTGTCTGATTCAGTTATGTAGTGTGTGTTGATTAGATAAGCTCGCAGACTTTTGAACAAAGGGAAGCTGGCGGCGAGACTTTAGAGAAGCGTGAGTTAAACTGGTGCATTTGGTCTGGTCTGGATATGAAGGAGTCTGTGGACAGTCCAAGATATGGCTCTACTGAAGGACATGTGGTTTTGTGACTGGACAGGAACCTGTAGATATGATGTTGTGGATCATTTTGATATCCTTTCTTTAGACAAAGTGGTTGCCTGTTGTTCCTAAAATGTGTCCACTTCCCCAGTGATTGAATTGAACTGAAAATTAAACTATCTCTTTAAAGGTATAGTTGAAAGTTCTGTCATCATTTACTCACCATAATGTCATTCCAAACCCTTATTATTTTCTTCTGAAGAACACAAAAAGAGAGGTCTTAAAGATTTCCATAAAATAGCAGTTGATAGCAACTTGCTTTAAAGCTTAAAAAAAAAACACCGAAAAGTTTTTTTTTCTTTTTTTTTTTCTCCCCTATTTGGAATGCCCAATTCCCAATACGCTCTAAGTCCTCGTGGTGGCGTAGTGCCTCAATCCGGGTGGCGGAGGATGAATCTCAGTTGCCTCCATGTCTAAGACCGTCAATCCGCGCATCTTATCACGTGGCTTGAGCGTGTTACCGCAGAGATGTAGTGCGTGTGGAGGCCCACGCTATTCTCCGTGGCATCCACACACAACTCTCCACGCACCCCACTGAGAGCGAGAACCACATTATTGCGACCAAGAGGAGGTTACCCCATGTGACTCTACCCTCCCTAGCAACCGGGCCAATTTGGTTGCTTTGGAGACCTGGCTGGAGTCACTCAGCACGCCCTGGATTCGAACTTGCGACTCCAGGGGTGGTAGACCCAAAAGTGTTGTTGAGGTTATTATTAATGATTTGATTTTATAGTGAAAAATTGTATAAGTATAATATTCATCAAACTAAGTGATCGTATGTCTTCAGAAGACTTAGAACATGATGCATGAGTCACATGGGCTACTTTTATGGACCATTTGGGTCCTTTTTAAGCATTTTTATGCCCACTTTTTTTTCAAATTTGTCAAAGCTGTGGTGAAAACTGATGGGTGCAGAAACATGGGGATTCATGATGCTTTGAGTAGGGCCCTTTAAAATCCTTTTAAGTTTTTTCCAAATTCCGTTTTGTTTTTTTCCCAAATTCTGTGAGTTCTGTTTTATTTCTTCTGAATTCCGTGTTTTAAAGTTGAATGAAATCTAATCATCAAAAAACGGTCTTATCAAATTAAATCAGAATTTTTATCAAATAATAACAGAACAATTACTTTTGACATACCATTGCATTATTTTTTAATGCTTTGTTTTTATAAAGCATTATTTTTGCTTCTATACTTTTCAGCACAACGGCACTCTTGCTTGAGATATTTATTAAATGTAATGATGATGATGTTGTTGTTATTAGTATTATTATTATTATCACATTTAATATTACATTTTACTATTCAGTAGTAATATATTTCTGTCGCAATTTCTTTAATTTCACGTGTCTAGTTAAATTGAGCTTTTATTTTGGCCAGGGCATCCTAAGAAGGAAATAAGTACATTTTGACAGGAAAAGAAGTATATATAGAGTAAAATTTCAGCACTTTCAAAATCTGGGATTTAATCACGGTTAACTATAAAAAAAAGTATGCGATTAAGCACGATTAAAAAATTTAATCGACTGATAGTACTAATACAAATTATAAAATTAAGTGTCAATACCTACAGATACCCTGCTGACGGAAAACTGAATAAAGCCCATTCAGTTTGTGTTTTTGTTGACAGGTTCTTATTTCCAGAAAAGCAGTTCACTATATGGCCTAATGAGCTTATTAAACTGCAAAAGGCTGCGATTTAATAATTTAAATACACTCTATGACCAAAAGTTTGTGGACACCATATGTGCTTGATGAACATTTGATTTCATAACCTTAGGCATCAGTTTCCCCTTTTGCTGTAATAATAGCTTCCACTCTTTTGGGAAGGCTTTCCACTATACTGTATGTAGTAACATGGCTGCAGGGATTTGCTCTCATTCAGACACAAGGCTATCAGTGAGGTCAGGAACTGATGTTAGTCGATGGGGCTTGACTTACTGTTGCTGTTCCAGTTCACCCCAAAAGTGATCAGTGGGGTACAGGTCTGGGCTTTGTGCAGGCCAGTCAATTTCTTCCATGCCAGACACAGTAAAGCATTTCTTTATGGACCTCACTTTGTTCATGGGTATTGTCATGTTGGAACAGAAAAGGGCTATCCCCAAACAGTTACCACAAATTTGGGAGCACACAAATCCCAAGCCATTACATAAAGAAACATTAAGATTTTTCTTTACTGGATTTAATGGATTAACCAAATTCGTTAATTAGAAGGGGGTGTCCACAAACTTTTGGCCATATAGTGTATATAGTATGCATGTGTGTGGTGGCGGGGGCGTGGTCAAGCATTCGTCTGGAGAGAGAGAGAGAAAGCGGTAAGGGTGCACACACCTGAGCCTTATAATGTCTAACACCTGTTTCTAATTGCAGTAAGCATTGGGGAGAGCAGTATAAAGGGACCACGCCAGCGAGAGAGTGAGAGAGATACCCGTCTGAAAGAGACTGTTGTGTTTAAACAAAAGTGTGTACTGCTGAAAAGCCCTTTTGAGTTGTTTATTAAAAATCATACCTTTGAATTGAAGAACCCAGTTCCCTGTGTCCTCCTTTCCCTCCCTACGTCAAGTCTTTACACTGGTGCTGAAACCCGGGAACTTGGAGGAAGTACAACGTCATGGAGTCCTCGCAGTTGGCCGAAGTCCTCAAGTCCCTCGAAGGTCTGCATCACACTCACCATCAGGCCCTGCTTGAGCTACGCCAAGACCAAGATCGCCGCTTTCATGAGATCCTCCGAGTTCAAGCAGAGGACCGGCATGCGATCCGGAGCCGCCTCAGCCAGGAGAAAGCCCCGGCCGTGTCCCCGGGCACAGCGGCCCACGGCCATTCTCATGAAGATGGGGGCAGAAGATAATCCAGAGGCCTTCCTGGATCTTTTCGAGCAGACAGCCGCAGGGCTGGCCGCATGCTCAGTGGGCAGCCAGGCTCATTCCCTTGTCCGTGGAAGCCCAACACGCGGCACAACAACTGCCGGTGGCAAGTCTCCTGGTCTACGATGATCTGAGGAAGACCATCTTGCAGTGTGTCAGCCGTAGCTCAGAGCAGTACCGACAGCTTTTCCGCTAGATGAAGTTGGAGGGGGCCGGCCGACCAGTTGCCTTCACCCAACAGCTCCGGGATGCCTGCCAGAAGTGGCTGCTGGCAGAGGACTGTGACGTCGAGTGAGTTATCGACCAGGTGGTGCTGGAGCAGCTGATCCGTCGGCTACCGAATGGAACGGCAGAGTGGGTCCAGTGCCACCACCCGGTGTCGCTGGAGCAGGCCGTCCAACTGGTGGAGGACCATCTCTCGGCGTACCAGAGGGTGGAAGAGCCCTCCCAATCTCTCTACCCTCCCTCTATGTTTTCCCCGATCTCTTCCCCACCCCCCCATACTCTGCTCTCTCACCACAGCCCATCCCAGTACCCCGGAGGCATGGATGCCGGTTCCCCATTCGCGGGGGTTTGTTCCCTGCCCCCCAGGGACTTCATTGCCTCATCGCTCTTCCCCTCAGGTGGATGTACCGGCCGACACAGGTGTGGGCGTAACACCTGGGCCAGCCTGCTGGAGTTCCGGGGATCCTGGACACTTCCGGGATCAATGCCCCATGATGAAGCTGGGAACTGTAGTCCGGAACCCCAACATTCCACGGGCTGCCCCTGATCGAGCCGGAGTGTACAGAATACCGGTAAGTGTCAAGGGGAGTACTCATCAAGCCTTGGATACGGGCTGTAACCTGACCACTATCCACCAATGTTTTGTTCAATGCGAGGCTTTGGGCACAAACAAAAAGGGTGAGGGTGAAGTGTGTGCATGGGTATATTCACAACTACCCTGTAGTGACCCTCGTTATCAAATTTCAGGGAAAAAAGCATAGAGTGGAGGCAGCGGTTAGTTCCTGCCTCACCCATCCACTAATTCTGGGAACTAATTGGCCAGAGTTTAAAAATGTGTTAAAGGGAGTATGTGCGGATGGGTCCTGCAAGAAAGCTACTAGATGTGAAATATGCGATGCTTTGGCAAGGGAGGTGGAGCCGGGGCCCTCTTCGTCAGCTCCACGTCAGGGTGACGTGAGGGAGGGGGAGGCTTCGGCCCCTCCCGTCCTGAGAGGATTTTCCGAAAGGGATTTCCCACTAGAGCAGTCGAGAGATGAAACCCTTAGGCATGCCCTCGACCAAGTGAAAGTTATTGATGGCCAACGACTCCAAACAAACATCGTACTTTCATATCCCTATTTTGCTATAATAAAAGAGCGGTTGTATCGAGTGACGCAGGATGCTCAAACAAAAGAGGATACGACCCAAATTTTAATACCGCAGATCCGCCGGGAAATGTTATTCCAGGCGGCTCATTATAATCCGATGACGGGTCACTTGGGGAGAGAAAAACACTTAATCGACTAATGGCCTGTTTCTATTGGCCGGGCATTCGCGGAGATGTTCGCAGGTGGTGTGCGGCATGCCGTGAATGTCAGCTGGTGAATCCACCTCAAGAGCGGCATTGTGCCCCCTTCCGTTAATCGAGGTCCCCTTCAAAAGAATTGACATGGACCTCGTCGGGCCGTTAGAGCAGACAGCACGCGGACATCGCTTTGTCCTAGTTTTGGTGGACTATGCAACGCGATATCCTGAAGCAGTGCCTCTGCGCAACATCTCAGCACACAGTGTTGTAGAGGCACTCTTCAAAATAATCTCCCGAGTGGGGATTCCGAAAGAAATCCTCACTGATCAAGGCACTACATTTATGTCATGAACACTACGCAAACTGTACGAATTATTGGGTATTAAATCGATTCGCACCAGTGTTTACCATTCGCAAACAGATGGGTTGGTGGAGGGATTTAATAAAACCCTGAAAAAATTTGTACGTTCGTACACGGGGATTCTAAAAATTGGGATAAATGGCTCGAACCCCTGTTATTTACAGTGCGAGAGGTCCCACAAGCCTCCACAGGGTTTTCCCCGTTCGAGGTGCTGTATGGGTGGTGCCCGCGCGGTGTGCTCGACGTCATATATTGCTCCAAGCTCAGGAGCGTCAGGGCTGACTCTATAACAGGGGCACTCGGCTACGGGAATTTGCACCAGGAGATAAAGTGCTTGTATTACTCCCCACATCGAGCTCCAAATTACTCGCCAAGTGGCAAGGGCCCTTTGAGGTCACACAACGAGTGGGGGATCTCGATTATGAGGTGAAACGAACTGATAGAGGGGGCGCACGTGTTTGGATCATGCCTCACTCCAATGGCATGAAAGACACCAACGCGCGGATCACCCGGTGGTATCTGTCTCCAGCTGTTTAGGTTCGAGGTGGTCCACAGATCGGGAGCGCAGATGGCTGTCATGGACTTCCTTTCCAGAAATGGGGAGCTACGCCAGGGAGTGGTAGACAGGCTAGATGTCTCCCTGGACAGAGTTAGGCGGTGGGGATATGTGGTGATGGGGGTGTGGTCGAGCGTTCGTCCAGAGAGAGAGAAAGTGGTAAGGGTGCACACACCTGAGCCTTATAATGTCTAACACCTGTTTCTGTTTGCAGTAAGCATTGGGGAGAGCGGTATAAAGGGACCACACCAGCAACGAGAGAGTGAGAGAGATACCTGTCTGAAAGAGACTGTTGTGTTTAAGCGAAAGTGTGTACTGCTGAAAAGCCCTTTTGAGTTGTGTATTAAAAATCACACCTTTGAGTTGAAGAACCCAGTTTCCTGTGTCCTCCTCTCCCTCCCTACGTCAAGTCTTTACAATGTGCTGTGCGCATTACAGTGAATGAGCACTCTGATCTCTGTCATCTGCTACACACAGAGCGAGCGTGACACTCATGATGCAGTGTTTTCAGTGTATGAGTGTATTTCACTTTGAAACGTGCAGCACATGCAGTCTGTATATTAAAATAAATCTCAGTCTTCTGTGGTTTAATCATCACACTATGACATATCACGATTTTAATTTTATTAATTGTGCATTCATACATTCATTTTATCCCCGGTATGTCAAATTCTGTGTCATTCTGCATTTTATTGTTAATTCCATTTTTATGACTGCATTCCGCAGTTCTTTTTGTGTTTTCCGCATTACGGAAATTATAGGGTCCTATTTTAAGGCATGCGATTATTTAAATCGGTCACAATCTTTAATGGCATTGAACTGTTTTTCCCTCTCCTTTTCCCTGATCTGTGCTTAATTCTCTCCCAACAGCTTTAAAACAATCATCCAGTATATTGATAATCAGTTTGAGCGATACCTGCATGACGAGAGTGGACTGAACCGTAGGCACATCGTCGACAACAGAGTACACTGCTGCTTTTACTTCATCTCGCCATTTGGACATGGGTAACACGCACACTCATTCTTTCAATTATAGCCTATTCACACCATAAGCAATGCAACAAATCAATTCACACTGAGCACGTCTTTTTCGGCAGCTTCCGAGAGAAGTTCAAAGACGGTATGAATCGCAAAATGAAAATCATTAGCGTCAAAGCTATTCACTGAGCACAACTGAAATTTTTGGCAGCCCAAGAGAAAATTTCATAGGTGATGTGCAACAAAAATTGCAGCCTAGAATTTGTATCAAAGCTACTCTCTTCGAGCATGACTTGAATTTTTGGCAGCCTTCAAAAGCTTATAATCCAACAAACAGAAAATTACACACTCAGGGCCTCATTCCTGTGTAAATTGTTCATAAAACTATTCGTATATAAATCGCAGCATTCAGTTCAATGCAACAATTTGTCTAAGAATGGTTTCACAAACAAATGAAAATTTTTCAGTGTGTTTCATGAATAAGACCTTTGGTGTGAGGGAATCTTTAGGGTTACATGTTTCATTTGAATGTAGTGGCTGCATTTGGTGTGAATAGGCCTTCTGCTCTCTGATTGTTTCTCCTGTTTTCATAAATTTGTGAATGATTCCCTCGTGTCTCTGTGCATTTGATTCGTTCCCAGTCTGAAGCCTCTGGATGTCGAGTTTATGAAGGCGATCCACAATAAAGTCAACATCGTCCCTGTGATCGCAAAGGCCGATACTCTCACACTGAGAGAGAGAGACAGACTCAAGAGACGGGTGAGGATCTGATTCTCTGTTGGCGAGCATTGTTTTTTCAAATTTATACTTCCATGATTCTTGGAACAGTAATTTTTATTTTTTTTATTGTTCAAAGCTCTCACCATTTTCTTTGTCTGGCTATGTAAAATAGCTAGATATCAATACATCTGTGATGCAGTTAAACCAGTGGCATCCAATAACATCATGAGACCACATATAAAAATGCAACCAGTGAAAATCGTCATGTTCCGTACATCACTGAATACCAAATGTTTAGGTTGGCAACGCTTAAACGCTTACAACACATGTCCGTAATATATAGAGAAAACATCTTAATTGTGAAACAGTGGCCGCCATATACATTATAAATTGTAAACAGTACATAGATTATAAATCTATGTACTGGTTATCATTGTCCCATGTCTGTCAAACATGTTGAGTGATCCAAACATCATCTGCAGCCTGAAACTGAACTTTTGGTCATATTTTAGGAGTGAATGCACTTAGCTGAATAGAGAGCTATAGGATGCTCCCTTGCTCCCTATTTAGTGAACGACTTAACCTCCAGTGTGCTGTCTGTCTGCACTGGTCTCAGAACAGTTCGAAATGCACCTAATTTTCATCCTAACTCCATATAAAGCCTCTGAAAGCAAAAATGTTCAGCTTTTGGATGAACCCATTGATTCTCAATGTGATAATGCACAGTAAATATAGGAATGCATTTACTAATGTTAATGAATAGATTCCTATTGTACAGTGATAACAAAATAAAATATAACAAATTGTATATATTCAAATGAAGTGAAATGATCCACAGATGTGTTAATGTTGAAAATGAATTCAAAATAACTAACATGTTTTTTAAACTTTTGAGGGAATAATGTCCTAAAATCCACATTTGTGGACATCATGTTCATCAGCGTGCTGACCTGTAAATTTAAAACAAAAATATAGAGCGTCATATCAAACAAAACTAGAGACTCTACTCTTTACACCCAAACTGGTTACAATGAAAAAACGTAAAGATGTTTGTTCCCAGAGGCACTTTTGTTGGCTCTGCGCCCAGAGGAGCGCTTCATGAAAATCAACGTCATGTTGTTGTGTCACGTGACTCGGTGCGCCAGAAGTTTAACCCTTTAAATGACAGTGTAGAGTCTTGTGAACAGTATTCAGTCGGTTTATAATTCATTTAAAAGAAACAATATTTTTTTTAATTTTACTGCATAATATTCATATTTATACAAGTATATGAGTAGTTTGAGAGCGTAAGGAGAGCGACTCGATTACTGGTCAAATTTAACATCCTCACTTCCACAATCTCCTCTCTTGATTTCATTCTAGCTTGGAAAAAGTTACTTTTTACTTTTTAATACTTGAGTACAATTTAATGTGAATATTTTTTTTTACTTGAAAGTATATTTTTGGCTAGATACTTGGACTTTTAATTGAGTAAAATTTTCACTCGGTTTCCATACTTTCACTTGGTAAACACAGCCTCATTACTGAAAATTGACCTGTTAGAGGACAGTTTAGCGATAAGACTGATGGAATTTCTTCCTGCAATCACAACATGTTCTGACTTCCATCCCACAGTCACTGTGACAGATAAGTCAAATTCATCTCCATTTCAAACTAAATGATCCAAACAAGATGTTGGATCTCCTTTAATAGATGAAGTTACTGTTTACAAACAAATGCTCCGATCAGGCACTTCCAGTTCTTTGGGAGGGGAGAAAAGAACCGCTGTCTATGGACGCTTTGCCCAAATTGAGCTAAAAACGCTCCAAGTATTGTTTGTGGGGTTGAAACGGCAAGTTTCCAAAAGATTATTTCGAGATTTGGGCTTCTTAAAATTTCCATCAGGATAAACTCAGGATTTTGACAAATCATGATTTTGCACGGATCACCATCATTGTTATTGTTCATTTTGTCTGTATTTTGCCCATTATTGGACAAATTAAAAATGTTCTGCAGCAAATATATTACTTTAAATCATCATCGAGTGGTTAAAACAACTTCCTTTACTGACCTTGTGTAAATTCTACTCTTAGAATGAGGCATAAAGTCATTGATAACAGATTTTAATGTCACATTAGTTGATGTTTTACATGTAGCGTCCTCATATTTAAATGCTCCTTTAAACGCCTCCCACAGCAGTGTGGCGGGTGTCTGAATGTTCGGGAACAGTATACCGTTGCTCGACTGTTTAGAACTACTTTTTACCCCTGAATGAAGAATGCAGAAGAAATTCTCCAGAAGTATATCAGGGCCTTAAGTGTATGAAAATATATATAATAAACGGAAGTGTCTTTTTGTCACGTTTTTCCTTATTACTTCCCGAAACATACATATAACATAGACAGTGGCGTATTGTAACTTCCAGCACACTATCCCGATTCAAACGTGGCCAAATGCAACATAAAATGATTCGTAGATCTTGAACTATTCCACAAAGAGTGTACATGGAAAGACGATGCACAAAAGGGCGGTCAACACACGTTGTGTGTGTGTGTGTGTGTGTGTGTGTGTGTGTGTGTGTGTGTGTGTGTGTGTGTGTGTGTGTGTGTGTGTGTGTGTGTGTGTATGTGTGTGTGTTTTGTGTGTGCACATGTCCGAGGACTTTGTGTGCAAACACACATCCACATATCTAAAGGATTGGGATGCTTCTGAACACATTCTGTATTTTGTAGTATAATCCATTCATTTCCAATGGCCGGTCAGTTTGACCAGGAACACAAGTGTGACTCAGTGAAATAAAACCAATAAAATACAAAGAAAATGGTCAAAAAATAATTGTGTTTTCAGATACCATATGTGAACAAAGGAAAGAATTTTATTCCCGTTGGATTAAGTAAAAAAAATTAAAAAGTCATCCTGGTTAAAATGATCAGAACACAACATAAGGGTTAAGTTTGACATTGGAATATGATGGTGTTTAATATTATTGTCAAATATTATTATTTACTGTATGTGGGTTAATAATTTGAGCAGTAAAGATGCATATTGTACTGTATGTCTGATTGTAGTTTTCATTTTCATATGCCACATTTCTCAGGCTTTAGAAGTGTGTTAAATGTGTGACGATATGTATTCATCAACCTGTTATGTCACATGATCATACAGGCATATTGAATCAAGTTTTTTCCGATAATTCAGAAAGAACCTATATAAATCACTGTAAACCATAAACCTTTATAATAACTTTTCATCTATACTGACACTAAGTGTGTGTTCGCATGCTGTGTGATGTACAAAGTGTGCATTTTTTGGTTTAAGATTTAAATGTTTCACACACACACACACACATTTGAGTTTCTGTTACTCTTAAAGGGATAGTACACCCAAAAATGAAAACCCTTAACTTGTTGGAACACAAAAAGAGATGTTAGGCAGGATGTTAATCTCAGTCATCATTCACTTTCATTAAGTATTTTTTCCATACATGATGACAGATTTTTTTGTTTTTGGGTGAGTGTACTAAATCCTTTTTAAATGATTGTACTAGATGGCTCATAACACACAGGAAGACACAGGGCTAAATTGCGAATGCTGTTCCATATTAAGACATCACTTCGGACACTGAATGCTTTTATTTTTAGAAGTTCCTGTTATTCGCCTGTTGCTTAGATGGCAGTTTTCTCTTCCTGTAGATAATTTAAAAAATGTTTTTATCCACGTTCCCACATTGCCATGTTTGTCAATGCATGTTTTGTTTTTTAACCTTCATGCCAACTAATGGTTGCTGTTGCTGAGAAACCCAGAACTTCTTGAAACCTTGATTGTTTAAAGCTTAATTTTAGGAAATCGCCCCTTCAAACCTCAATGTTAATTTGAATGAATTGGAGGAAACTTGAGGGCTTGTTCTCTTCAGAAACAATTCACATTTAAAGGGATAGTTCGCCCTAAAAGGATAATTCTCTCATTTACTTCCCCTTATGCCGTCTCAAACTCGTTTGACTTTATGTGAAACACAAACAAAGATTTTTTGAAGGATGTATTATGTCTGTCCATTCAATGCAAGCCAGTGGGGTCCAAAACTTTCGATCTCTAAAAAGGACATAAAGATAGCATAAAGGTAATCCATAAGACTGTTTTCTAAAGTGATCCAAACGGTTTGTTTTTGGGTGAACTGCTTCTTTAAAGAAATAGTTCATTCAAAAAAAACCTCATCATTTATCACTCGTTTCGTCCCAAACTCAAGTTACAAGACACACGACAACCAGTGCCATGTTTAACCTCGTGCGACGCCCCCCCCCCCCGCCGCGTACACATTTGTGGACATTGTATATTTGCTTCGCTATACGCAATGCATATGTTGCAGATCAGGTTCTTATTGTGGAGAGGAGCAAGCAGGGACCGGGTAAACATTCAAACGTAAGGCACTTTTCAGTTTACAACCTAACTGGGTGCTTTCCAGCACCACATAAAACACATGCATTTTCTTTCAGCCAGCTACGTCAAGCAAATTAACACACGGGCAGCTTCGTGCATCTCTCTCTCTCTCTCTCACGCTCTCTCTCTCTCTTGAACTAAGGCTCTGGCTCCTCTTTATCTCTCTCCCTGCTGATTGTGCTAATTCTCCCCCAGCCATCCATCCTTCCTTATCGCTCAGCCACACCTTGCTCGCTACATACCCCCATTGCCCAACTTAGGCCGGGGAGCCATCCGGAGAGGAGATGTTGCCCTTTCGGCAGTCTCGCTGCCGGATGGTCTTCCCCGTCTCCTGGGAACACAAACAGGACGAGGGGAGGGAGAGGAGAGAGAAACTTGCCGATCCCCGAAAATGCAGCCAGACGGTCCTCAGCCAGCTGTACTGCTTCCGTCAGCGACGCCGGGCGATGGCACTGGACCCCTCAGCCATCCCTTTCAGTCGCCAGCTGACGCAGTGCTCCAGTGCCACCGGATCGAGCATACCCTCGGTGTTGCGATCCTCAGTGGTGAGGACTCCTTGACGTCGCATCTTCCACCAAATGCCGGGTTTCGGCACAAATGTGGCAGATCAAGTTCTTAATGTGGAAATGAGGAAGCAGGGACCGGGTAAACATTCAAACGTAAGACTTTTTCAGTGTACAATGTAACTTTTCAGCCAGCTACTTCGAACAAATTAACATGCACACGGACAGCTTCATGTGTCTCTCTCTCTCTCGAACTGCGGCTCTGGCTCCTCTTTATCTCTCTCCCGGCTTATTGCGCTAATTCTCCCCCAGCCGTCCATCCTTATCGCTCGGCCATGCCCTGCTCCCCACAGTATAATTTAAGTTTATTTAAACTGACTGATCTCAGTTCAGGAGACTCTGGGCTGTCATTAAAGGGTTAAACTTTCGACGTACAGAGTCATGTGACAAAACAACATGGCGCCATTCACAGCTGAGTTTGTCTTTGGGAGAAATGCCTACAAAACTACATCTGATAAGAAATCTAATTAAGCTTTTAAATTGAAACCTGTTTGAGTCAAATGATTAGATTCTCTAGTATCATCCAATATGCCATTTTAAAATTTGAGCGATTTATTGCTAAATGCCACGCTGCTAAACACAATGCACACTAATGTGTACAATAGCACAAGATTTTCATTAGAAATCCTATATTTACTGTGCATTTTCACATTGAGAAGAAAAATGAGGCTTTATATGGAGTTAAGATGAAAATGAGGTGCATTTCGAACTGTTCTGAGACCAGTGCAGACAGACAGCACACTGGAGGTTAAGTCATTCACTAAATAGGGAGCAAGGGAGCATCCTATAGCTTTCCTTCGAAACCAAGTGCATTCAGTCCAAGCTTCCTATCAAAAGTTCAGTTTAAGGCTGCAGATGATGTTTGGACCACTCTACATGTTTGACAGACATGTGACAATGATAATCAGTACATAGATTCAGAATTTATAATGTATCATTTTATTTTAACATGGTTGACAGTGATTGGATGATGCTGGCCATTATTTTGCATCAGAATTAATTATATTTTCTGATTGGCAAAATGCTTTAGAACTGGCTATCACTTGTTTGTTAGACAGTGCAAAGAGAGAACATGGAGATTGGGTTGCCAAAGTAGAAAAAAAAAAAAATATTGTAACATAAAAGTGAAATCAAGTCAAATACTTTTTTCACAATACACAATTCACAACTTAGTCCTGCTGAAAACATACATTTTTAGGAAAACTATTTGGTCTAGGCTTTTTTTTTAGGTGCTACTAGTTACAAATCAAAAAGGAAAATGCACACAGCTGTCACGCTCGGGTCTCAGGAGGTTAAATGTACACAAATGAGATTTGAGAACTATGGTGGAGGAAAATAGTTTCAGTGAATAATGACTTAAATTTTGGTTTCTTCCTCACACAAAATTATTGTATGACTTTAGAAGACTTATAGTGCAGAATATAGTGCAGAAGTTGTATGGAATACTTTTATGGGGCTTTATCAGAATCTGAATGAGCTTTATTGCCAAGTATGCTCACACACACAAGGAATTTGTCTTGGTGACAGGAGATTCCAGTACACAACAATACAAAAAACAGCAAAAAAATAATTAAAATTGAATAAAAAATAGATAAATATTGAAAAGAAAAAAAGTGTATATATAGAATAGACTAATATATATATATATATATATATATATATATATATCACACACACATACATCCACACAAAACTGTTCCTGTGCCTGACGGTTCTGGTGCTTAGAGCTCTGAAGTGTCGGCCAGAAGGCATCGGTTCAAAAAGGTAGTGGGCAGGGTGAGTGGGGTCTAGAGTGATTTTTTTCCCCAGCCTTTTTCCTTACTATGGAAGTGTATAGTTCTTGAAGGGGGGGCAGGGGGCAACCAATAATCCTCTCAGCAGTCCGAATTGTCCTTTGTTGTCTTCTGATGTCTGATTTCGTAGCTGAACCAAACCAGACAGTTATTGAAGTGCAGGACAGACTCAATGACTGCTGAGTAGAACTGTATCAGCAGCGCTTGTGGCAGGTTGAACTTCCTCAGCTGGCGAAGGAAGTACAACCTCTGCTGGGCCTTTTACAGTGGAGTCAATGTGGGTCTCCCACTTCAGGTCCTGTGAGATGGTAGTGCCCAGGAACCTGAATGACTCCACTGCTGCCACAGTGCTGTTTAGAATGGTGAGGGCGGACAGCGTTGGGGTGTTCCTCCTAAAGTCCACAATCATCTCCACCGTTTTGAGCATGTTCAGCGTTGGAGCGTTGTATGAGTTGGAGTAGATTAAAAAGTCTTCACAACATCTCAGAAATAAGTCAGTCATATTAGTTTTGGAATGATATGAGGGTGAGTAAATTATTCATTTTTGGGTGAATTAGCTTTCTGCTGGCTACTTCAAACCTTGACTGTTTAGAACTTCATTTCAGCAAAACAGCACCATAAAACCACGGAAAAAACAGTAAGTGATGTTGCAAGTTTGATCGCAAGACATGATGAGAACCAATGATTTTGTCGATGTAGCCGCCATCTTTGATTTAAGCATTTTACTAGTGGTTCGAGTGACATTGAGAGTGAAAAACGAAGTATTTCACCTTTTGTGTTCCACAGAAGAAAGTCAGTCATATGGGTTTGGGACGAGTAAATAATGAAGTTTTCATTTTCGGGTGAACTATCCCTTTAAGTGTTTGAATCCTGGAAATAATGAACACACCCTCGGATTTGTCCTCCATCTCCATTTTTGTTTTTCTCATTTTCTCCCCAATTTGGAATGCCCAATTCCCAATGCACTCTAAGTCCTCGTGGTGGAGTAGTGACTCGCCTCAATCTGGGTGGCGGAGGACATATCTCAATTGCCTCCGCGTCTGAGACCGTCAATCCGCGCATCTTATCACATGGCTTGTTGAGCGCGTTACCGCGAAGACATGTGGAGGCTTCACGTAATTCTCCACGGCATCCACGCACAACTCGCCACGCACCCCACCGAGAGTGAGAACCACATTATAGCGACCACGAGGAGGTTACCACATGTGACTCTCCCCTCCCTAGCAACCGGGCCAATTTGGTTGCTTTGGAGACCTGGCTGGAGTCACTCAGCACACCCTGGATTCGAACTCGCGACTTCAGGGGTGGTAGTCAGCATCTTTACTTACTGAGCTACCCAGGCTCCCGCCTCTGTCTCCATTTTAACCTGACTCAGATACAGTGAGGTACTTTATTCATGATGGAGGAAGCTCCCACTCATCCATTCTGAATTTCGAAGAAGTGCAAGTCAGCAATTTGGTCTTTCCCACTCCCTCATGGTGATGATGACACCGTGCTGGTGAAGGTTTCCAAAATCATGACGCCCCGTCGTAAGAATGACTAACGACCCATTGTGTCCTTGTGGCCTATGTGATATGTATCTTTTTACCCTCTACTTTCTCACCATGATAGCTTCGCTCTCTCTCTCATAAGACGTACCCTCCTGGCAAACTTTCTCGCTCTGTACATCATCATGAAAGCGGGAAGCAGCTTGTGTAGAACAATATGCTCTTCCTGTAATGTGTCAGAGCGATTGGCAGGGAGAGCCGGGTCTGCGGTGTGCAGGGGCCTTATCAGAAGCAGAGACCCCGAGTGCCCATTTCCCTCAGTGAGGTCGTAAAGTCCTGGAACTTATAAAGTACTCAAGGGACGTCTTGGTAGCCCCCACTTCCTGTCTTAAGAGTGATATATGGGTGTTTCTTCACCTTCAGGCACTTTCAGTCCTGTGAACTTCTAGAAAGTAAAATCCTGTTACAACATTTTTCACACGCTAGTTTATTTAATTTGGCTAATAACACTATCCAACAGTGGATGTACAGGCATCACTGGAGATATATTTCATCACTGAATGAAAATTACCAGCACATCTCAGATTCTGTATTGTGTTTAATAGAGTTCTGTGATGCTGATGGAAATTACATTAACTTTTTTTAATAAATGGTCGTCTCCATTGACTTATTTCATAGCTAACATTTTATTTATCCTAAATACACAAAATTGCATCATATTTTCACTCTTTTTGTAAAATTACAGATTGATTGGAAATGACACCCAATAAAAATATTCTGTCCACAAGTGATATTTACCTTGATTTTACTTTATTTTCTTCAAACATCACTTGCTCTTTACTGACACTTTTGTCCACTTGATTAACAAGTGTTTTGTTTATTTCACTCTTTGTTTAGATTATCATAGTTGTAAACATGCAATAATTTGTATTTATTTAGAATTGATTTTCATAGTTTTGAAAGTCTGGGTCTCTGAAAAGGCTAAAACAATCAAATCTATACATAAAATGCATTTGAAAAGTACCAAAATAAATGAAGGCTTGGTAAAATGTTTCTGAGTCGGTTTTAATGTGACATAACAAAAAGAAAAAAGGTTGAAATCGTATCGTTTTAACACAAATCAACCCATGGGACACGGAAATGGACGAAGTTGAAAAATCATGAAGCGATTGTGTTGTCTTTTGCCCTAGACCCAGAATTTCGATATTAAAATATGAAAAATCTTCTCAAAAATATTAAGTATTACATTTTTTAAATGAACTCTAAACAAAGATTTAATTATGCATAAATTATTTCAATATGCATTGTGTGAAAGTTACATCAAGTTTTGCACAAATTACATCTGTCAGTTGTAGTGTCATTTCCATCTCTAACAACAATATTGCAACAAATAAACTTAAACTAAGCAGAAGTTAGTGTACTTGTTTACCAAGGTGACAAAAGTGTCAATTGTGAACAGAATTTTTTTTTTACTGTGTTTTCAATCAAGCTGTAATTTTGTCAAATTATGCAAAAAGTGTTAATGTTTAATTGTTGATGTGGGAACGTGGATACATTTTTTTAAACTACCTACAGGAAGAGAGAACTGCCATCTAAGCAACAGGCGAATAACAGGGACTCATTCAGTGTCCGAAGTGATGTCTTAATATGTGTGTTATGAGCCATCTAGTGCAATATAAAATGGATTTAGTACACTCACCCAAAAACAAAAAATCTGTCATTTACTAACATTTTACTAAAATGTGGGGAATATGAAGCGTTTGTGAATCCAGCGGAACGTTTTCTGGAAGGTTAATTTTACGCACGCATTATTCTGAATTTGCTCATGTATTTACGAAGGTTTCATGAATGAGGCCCAATCATTGTTTGTAGACAAATAAACTAGTAAGAAGTGTGAAAAGTCTATCTAAAGCGACTCCACAGGACCTGGTGTTGAAGAAACACCCTTATATTGAGAACTACTGTATGTGAAGCAAATCTCTTTGAGAAGAAAAGCCTTTGTGTCCAAACTGACGTTAATCCGGGAGGTTTATTCTTGCAATAGTTCGACTTTATTCCCTCAGGCCAGATAAGTGCAGTGTGCATGCTTGGTTGTATTGTTGTGTTTATGTGAAGTTGAATGTTATTGTTGATTTTTGCCATGTTGCGATCCCCATCACAGTCATATTTCAATGTTCAAACTGTCAAAGCTTTCCTCTCTTTGTCCTTTCAGTTGGCTCAATGGGAGAATTTTTCGAAAGCACCAAAGAGGGTTGTATTCACGTAAGATGATGTTTTTGAAAAATGTGTTTATGGTCTTGTGGTCATATTGTCATTATCTAAGATCAAGGCTTTTGTGTTGAATTGTGTCATTTGCCTCAGTGTTACACAGTGGAGTGATAAACCAGTGAGATCACTTTCCTTTCATGACGGAGTCCTCATATTGCATTCATCTAATGTGTTTTTCATCTTATCTTTAACTACAGTGGCTAAATGGGCAAATATCTCATGGCTTTAGTAATGTCCGTGTCTACATTCCAGCCTTAAATGAGGGTGTGGTTATTTATTTATGTTCTCAGGCAGAATAATTGCATCCTGGAATTACAGCTCATGAAGCCATATGAAACAACAAATATCCTGCAACAGTCACATATGCTTTCTATGACCCAAGCTGGACCTTCATTTAACACTTCAGCAGCCAGTTTTTGTTTGGTTTGTGTTTTAAACACCAATAAAGCACAAATCAAATGAAACTGTAGCAAAAATGTACCCATTGAAAATGTCAAATTTAACACTTCATGCATGAAGCCACATTGAGAGCCCCATATATTTGGGATTTACCAATATAGGGCCTTAAAAATGAAGATACCAAAAGGGAAGTTTTTTCTGAACCAGAATCTAAAAGGATATCTTTGGGGGTCTTTTATACGTCTGCAGTTATAGGCACTCCAACTTTGGAAAAACAACACAAAAAAGTGCTTTTTCTCGTTTTTGGACTCGCACCATTGACATAATTCAACAAGGGGTGCTGCAGTCAACTGATTTTAGTAATAGACTTACTTATCTCTGTGTCAAAATAAAATAATGACACTGCCGCCTTTTATAAGGTTCTTTTTTTGACCAGTAGTTTTGCTCCAAAAAAATTGTCATTTTGACAAAATAATGAATTTCATAGTAAATATGTATCCATGGCATTTCATTATCATTAGTTCATCTTTCTTCAGAAAAAGTATTAACAGAATCAAAAATTTCAGCCTGGGAGGTTTTGGAAATTTTGTTGATTTGACATGGAATACGCAAGGAAAAACACTCTTTATTAATGCGCTGATATTCAAGAGAGCGATCACTTCATTAGGCTACTTTTGAGAATGTATATTTTAATAGGCAACTAGGTAACGCAAATACCAACAGAATGTGCATTTGCGTTTTAAATTTCACCACAGTGTGCTTTCATAAACTACTTTGGGTGTTTTTGTGCTGTTGCGCTCGTTTGTGTGGACACACACACACATGCATGCACTGTACAGATGCGCATCTCAATTATAAGCACAATCTTGTTGCCTTTTAATATATTTACCATCAATATACTTGATTTTAAAGTAACTGTTTTTGTTCAGATTTTTTGCTTTTTTCCTCTTTCAGCCAAAAACAGGTACACAGGTAGCTCAGTGGTAAAGATGCTGGTTACCGCGCCTGGAGTCCGCTAGCTCGCTAGTTCGAATCCCAGGGCATGCTGAGTGACTCCAGCCAGGTCTCCTATGCAACCAAATTGGCCCGGTTGCTAGGCAGGGTAGAGTCACATGGGGTAACCTCCTCGTGATCGCTATAATGTGGTTCGTTCTCGGTGGGGCGCATGGTGAGTTGAGCGTGGTTGCCGCGGTCGATGGCGGAAGCATCCACACGCGCTATGTCTCCATGGCAACGCCCTCAACAAGCCACGTGATAAGATGCGTGGGTTGACGGTCTCAGATGCGGAGGCAACTGGGATTCATCCTCCACCACCCGGACCGAGGCGAATCACTACGCGACCACAAGGACTTAAAAGTACATTGGGAATTGGGCATTCCAAATTGGGAGAAAAAAGGGAAAATCCCCCCCCAAAAAAAGCACTGATATTTTATGACATCAGTGAGCTCATGTTTTGGTTGACAGGCTTCAATCCTTTTGACATACTGTTTGATGTTGACATTTTCACTCGTTTACATTTACGAGAGAGGAAAAAAAACCTTACTTTTAATCGGCTCTTCAGCATGAAACCGTTCAAACGGTGCAGTTTTCAGGATGCGTCGCCCGGTGTCAAGTTTCAACACATTCAAAATATATATATATATATATATATATATATATATATATGATATTGAAATGAATAAATGTCTATTTTTCCAGCCTGTTGTATTAGTATTTATGTATCATCCCTTATTATTATTTTAGATACAGTTCCTATATATTGTTATTTACACAGGGCAGATATACTATTCATCAAATCTACTTTTATAACGCATCATATTTTAATGGGGATATAATTTATTACAGCTGACAGTTACATGAGCAGACAAGGTTTGAACATCAACCGTAACAAGATCAAACTAAAATTCACAGCTTTTTAACACTTCTGTGTACAAATATGAAGGCTGTTTATTGGATCAGTACAGGTAAACGTAATATTATGCGACTGCGCATTACTTTACGGCGAGCTTTGACCTACTAGTTAAGTCTTGCCTTAAGAACAGGTGGTGCAGCCAAATTAAGCACTGAGTTACAAACTAACAAGTAGTTACTAAATCCTTAATGTGAACTTTACATCCCAACTTAAGTGAGACCTCACCCAGGTCACAATATGCATAGTATAGAACAGAGCAGCTTGGCATCTTAATTATATATTTTTGTGTTCCATATAAGACAGAATGTCTGACAGGTTTTAAACAACATGAGAGAAAGTAAATGATGAAGGAATTTTCGTTAATCAAATTCTCTTATGTCTTATCCAATTTGTCAGACTTTTATTGTTGCATCTAATATTTGCTGAAGGCCTCAACACACACACACTCATCCCTGACTGGAATTTGCTAGTGTGAGCTTCTCCTCGCGTCCCGCTGTTTCTGAGACGCCAGATTAACATTAGCCCTGATACAAACACACACACACACACACACACACAGACAGTGCAGAGTAATTGGTCAGTCCTGTTGAGTTTCTTTTAGACTTACACAACACCCCTGGGTGTTTTTGTGTGAATGAAGGACCTTCATGAGCTGCAGGTAGCCACTGGTCTAATCCAGACATAAGAGATCATAGTTAAGACCTTCACAGTGATTGAATTTGCCACGCTTTATTGCCGAATAGTGAATTTTACAGTGTTTTATAACACTACAGTGATGGCTCTGCGATGGCTTTTGCATTCATTTTCATAGCTCGCTTCTAGGGATTTCATAAACACATTTTCATTAACTTCAACTATCATGTTCTGTTGAGACTGAATTTACTATCTGTTTGTTTTGAGTTTTAGAGACCTCCATGATGTTTAAGATAGTAATAGTAATCTCAAATTTAACATCTTATTTTCATTTCTTTTAATACGTTTCTTTGACCTAATCGAGACAGATATAATTGAATCCTTAACAATCTGTTGCATCAAGAAAAGTAACTTTTATCCAGAAATATGAAGCTGTTTTTGTATAGGGGTCTGTTTGAATCAGAGAATCTTGTCATGGAAAGATTTATTGTTTTAAATCTGGGGTCTCTGAGACTCAACAGAAATAATGTAACATTTATTCATGGAGGACGATTTAAATTCAAGTTGAAATTGTGTTTATAATCAGCTCTCATAAGATTAAGAAAAGTCATGAAGTATCAAACTGATACTTTAATGTTAATGGAATATTCTGGATTCAATTCAAGTTTGACAGAATTTGTGGCATAATGTTGATCACCACAAAAAACTAAAAAATCGGGGTTACAATGAGGCACTTAAAATGGAAGTGAATGGGGCCAATTTTTAGAGGGTATAAAGGTAAAAATTATTCTGATTAAATCTCATGTAGCCTATTATTTTAGCTACTTGGTTAGTAAGTGATTTTTATCACACTAAAATCATGTTAACATGTATATTCTTGTGGCTATACTTTTGAAACGGTATTTTAGCGTTTACGGATTGGCCCCATTCACTTCCATTGTGAAAGCCGCATTGTAACCCAGAATTGTGCTGTTTCGTAAAGAAAAGGAGGGACGAGTCAAATCATTTTTGTGGTAGTCAACATTTTGCCACAAATGCTGTCGATTGACCTTAACTTGTATTGAACCTGGAATATTCCTTTTAAGTATGTTTTTCGAGCAATTAAAATGGTCTAACTGAACTTGAGGCCTAATTACAGTATTCTGGGTCAGTTGGTCAACCACATCATCTGCCTGATAAACAATGTTGGGTGTCAAAAGAGTGTGTTCTCTTAAGCAGTGACTCTGTTAAACCATTTCAAGACTGTAGGGAGTGGTTGGGTTATGGTTGCTTATTCATGCTGAAACTTGTGTGAAACTACTGTTTTGCCTCCTGAAGTGTAATCTCATAATAATTGGTCTATAGAAGAAAACTATATTTAACTTATTTTCATGTGCTTAAACATAGTGCCTGCCAAACAGTCTGTGGCTCCTATTATAGTGCAAGTAACAAAACAGTAATGGGCCAAATATAGAGCCTTGGTGCACCTCTTTAGTTGTACAAATATAACATTACACAAGAGTGAGCCATTTAGATATTACTTGGCATTTAGTGCTCAAAGATGGGTGAAGAGACCATAATCAAGTTTCCAGATTTTGTCATTTTTGTTTCTGAAGAACAGCTAATGCACTGCTTGTTATTGAATTCAAATTTTTTGCATGCAAACTTATTCCATCTTTGTTCCGGAAGTGTTTTTCCCATAGGGCCATTTAATGTCATTAAAGAGTTGAACTAATCCAACCAGCTCCAAGGTGAATCACAATATTTCAGACTTTGATTTGAAGCTAAAAGTATTTGAAAATCGGACAAAAAGACAAAGGTATAAGACTGTGTACTTAACATCTTTAATGAGGGAATGAGCTACAATCCCATGAAACATTGCGAATGACGTCATTGAATTAAAAATGCTGGAAAAATCTAAAGCTATTGATTTAAAGTTGTTTAATATAAGTATAGAAATAAAATATTTAAATTTTCATGCTAAATATTCAGATATTTGCAAATATAGAATCAATTCGAGAGTGTAGGGAAACCGATTCGTTTGCGTCATTCACAGTCCGTCATGCGGGTGGGTGTCGCTGCAGAGCTCTTTTGGCGCACTTCGTTTGCTGCAATTCTCTATGTGGATCGTTTCCCTTCGTGATTAAATGTAGTGTAATTCATTACCAGGAATTTTGCTATTAAAACCTGATTTTATAAAAACGAATTTGAAATAACGCAGACTGACGGCTTTGGCAGAAGCAAATTCCATTGATTAACAACCTCAGAGCTCACGGTAGTCTTTTTTAAATTTATTTATTTTTATTTTTTATTTGGAATGCCCAATTCTCAATGCACTCTTAAGTCCTCGTGGTGGTGTAGTGACTCGCCTCAATCCGGGTGGTGGAGGATGAATCTCAGTTGCCTCCGCGTCTGAGATCGTCAATCTTATCACGTGACATGTTGAGCGCGTTACCGCGGAGACATAGCGCGTGCGGAGGCTTACACGCAATTCTCCATGGCATCCACGCACAACTCACCACGCGCCCCACCGAGATCGAGAACCACATTATAGCGATCACGAGGAGGTTACCCCATGTGACTCTACCCACCCTAGCAACCGGGCCAATTTGGTTGCTTAGGAGACCTGGCTGGAGTCACTCAGCAGGCCCTTGATTCGAACTTGCGAATAGTCAGCGTACGGTAGGTCTTTTTTTAAATGTTTAAAAAATTCTCATTAAAAATCAGTTCCTCTAAGAATAAAAGGAATGTTAATTTTGCTTTGTTATGCTTTGGTGAATGAGGTATCTGCTACTTAATTGATTAATTAATTCAAACATCCAGGTCGTACAAGCTTCACTCGCATCCACAAATTGGTCTTGCTCTGCAAACACATGGTCACGACTCATAATGCATCCTATGAAAAACAAATTACAAGCATTATATGTGAAAGTCACTTCCTTTTGGAGTTGAACCCTTGGAGAAACTCCTGTGCCATTGTTTCAGACCGGACTCCAAGTGCCTCTGCCAACCATGTGTATGCGCTGCCAATCCAAGCACATTCAGGCTGGAAGAATGGCAAGGAAAGCTAATGATTTTGTTCAGGCATGTGTCCATAAGTCAAAATGCTTGTTGCTGACATAAATCTAGGCAAATACTTGTTTCTGTATGCCTTGAAATATTAACTGTACGACTGTGTGTATGTTACTTGATGGGTAAAATGTGTTGAGCTTTTAAAGTGAATCTTACGAAAACATGTCCAGGACATATTACACTCCAAAAATAATAAGAATAATAAAAATTATATATTTACATTAAGAAAATGAAGCCTATTTCAAGGACCACTACGATTTGTTGCATTATGACAATTAAGCATATTAAATACTTATTAAATTATTAAATACAATAAATACTGCCATGATGCCTGGGTAGCTTAGCGTGTATTGACGCTGACTACCACCACTGGAGTCACTTGTTCGAATCCAGGGCGTGCTGAGTGACTCCAGTCAGGCTTCCTAAGCAACCAGATTGGCCCGGTTGCTAGGGAGGGTAGAGTCACATGGGGTAACCTCCTCGTGGTCGCTATAATGTGGTTCTCGCTCTCGGTGGGGCGTGTGGTGAGTTGTGCGTGGATGCCGCAGAGAATAGCGCGAAGCCTCCACATGCGCGATGTCTCCACGGCAACGTGCTCAACAGGCCACATGATAAGCAATGCACGAATTGACGGTCTCAGACGCGGAGGCAACTGAGATTCGTCCTCCACCGCCCGGATTGAGGTGAGTCACTACGCCACCACAAGGACTTGGAGCGCATTGGGAATTGGGCGTTCCAAACTGGGGAGAAAAAATAAATAAATACTTCCATGATGTATAAATATTTCACAATTTAAATATAAAAGTAATTTAAATAATTTCACAATTTAAGGTGTGTGTGTGTGTGTGTGTGTATATACATTCAGATTATAGATTTCTTGAGATTCACCCTGTATGTGCTTAGGAACTTTTGGATGTTTTTGCTCAGACTTTTGTGTTTTCTGATCATGAGGATTACTAATTTTTTGGAGAAGTATCTCTTGCATTCTTAAGCTCCCTTTTCAGTTCTCGTGCTCGCAATATAGTACATCAAATTCTCTTTATTGTACAGTTTTCTTTGTTCACTGTGAAGCATTGTGTTTACTTTCCAACTTGGAGGTCAAGTCATCCAAGATTTTATTATCTTCATCTGTCCACACCCCAAACTTGGCGCAACTGGGAAAGACGGACCCTTATAAATCTTGTGCTTTCACAGTTTTTCACGCACTTCTTTGTTTCGTTACCCAGCTCCCGATTTTGTTTGATCTCAATAACCGTGTCTACATTCACGCTCCCCTCTCGGCCAACTGTGGCGTGTTTATTTGGACTTAGAACATGCAACAATGACACCCACACAAACAATAACACACACACGTTCCTGCGTGGCCCTTTCTTGCTGCCGTTTTGCTGCTGTTCCTCACTATAAAAACATGACTAATCATAACAGGAGAGGGTTTCTATAAAGACCAGCCAAGCAGGAGCTTCTGTCCCATTGAAACGCAGTCCCCGCTGAGATTACATGAAAGCACTTGGAATGTCAGGAAGAGGCTGCTGGTGGCGTTTCTGGCCGCGATTACATCATGGCATTGTGAATGTGCTTCTTAGAAAAACAAGCTTTGAAGTAAGAAAAATAAATCCTCATGTCTGAGCCACCACAGGTGCTTCTGAAGTTTATTTTTTTGTGTAGTTTTAACAAGGAACAAAGCTTGACCAATTAAAAATGATAAGATAGGACTTAGTAGTACAGTGTTCAAAGTTTCTGAGTGCCTGATATTCTCTCTCAGTTTGTTCTGACCCCAAGAGATTGCAAAAATCATGGTATCAGTGAGGCACTTACAATGGAAGTGAATGGGGGCCAATACATAAACATTAAAATACACTCTGTTTCAAAAGTATAGCCAAAAGACATAAACAATATGCGTGTGGTAACATGATTTTAGTGTGATAAAATCACTTATTAACCTTATCTGTGTAAAGTTATATCCAATATTACTACTACATTGTCATGCCGACATAATGCACAAAGTAAGCCCTAATCTGGTAAATGCTGTAAAGCCAGATTCATTTTAACACACTGAAATCATATTTACACGTAGAATGTTTACATCTTGTGGCAATACTTTTGAAACAGTGTGTATTTTAATGTTTATGTACTGGCCCCATTCACTTCCATTTTTTGTCCCTTATTGTACACCACAAAAAATATTTTTGCCTATTTTTAAGATTTACGATCTTTTAATTTCATAACAAAATTCCATCAAATAGAATTGTTTAACAAAAGTATATAAAATGTATTATATTTATTTAAAATATTTATTTTATTTTAATAAAGATAACTCGATTAAATTTGATAAAATTTTATGAAATTGAAATTTTTGAAAACATTTTTTTTTTGTGTGTAATTGCCATTTTTGCTTGGCAAAAACTAATATATATATATAATTATTATATATATATTTTTTTTTTCCCAATTTGGAATGCCCAATTCCCACTACTTAGTAGGTCCTTGTGGTGACGCGGTTACTCACCTCTGTCTGGGTGGTGGAGGGCGAATCTCAGTTGCCTCCGCTTCTGAGACCGTCAATCCGTGCATCTTATCACGTGGCTCATTGTGCATGACACCACAGAGACTCGCAGCATGTGGAGGCTCATGCTACTCTCCGCGATCCACGCACAACTCGCCACGTGCCCCATTGAGAGTGAGAACCAATAATCACGACCACAAGGAGGTTACCCCATGTGACTCTACCCTCCCTAGCAACCGGGCCAATTTGGTTACTAAGGAGACCTGGCTGGAGTCACTCAGCACACCCTGGGATTCGAACTCACGACTCCAGGGGTGATAGTCAGCATCAGTACTCACTGAGCTACCCAGGCCCCCTTTTTTTGTTGGTAATTAAGATTATTCTTCAAATGTTGTCGATTAAGCTTAAGGGCACATTCACACTCAGCCGTTTCTGTTTTCTGTTTCCTAACGTTTTCGTTTTCAAAAGTATGCGTTAAAGAGAGCATTTTCGAAACACCCTGTTTTTGCCGGTGGAAAGTGTGGATGATCTAGTGTGGAAGAGAGGCGTAAACGTAGTGAAATGAATATAGAGAGAAACCAATGACGAGTATGTGCTCAAACGTAGTGTACATTTTAAACAAATATGTCACATCTTCTCAGCGTTGATTTCAAACCAGGAGCAAAATGGTAAAAAAAAATCCCTCAATGAAATGAAAGTTTATGCTTAATATCATTGTATTACATCATCTAACATGTACAAATCTGTTTAAAATCTAGAAAAGATGTTTTTAATTCCAGTGATCAGGGAATTAAATGTTCAAAAAGCACATTTGGGTGTGATGTTCAAGTGTACACATAATTTTGGCCATTTAGTGTAGTTTGCACAGTTTCGGTTTTGTGTTTTGTAAGAGGATTTTTAGAAAATCTAGGAGAAGATCTTCAGGTCATGGGGTAATTAGGTTAATGTTTTCAGTTGTCTTCCCAAGATCTGTTTACATCTCCAAGTGTCTGCCGACCATATCTGTCATCGGGCTGCTTCTCCTACTGATTAGCACCAAATTCACTGCACTACTGTGCTGTATGTGTGGACCAAGTAGTTCTGTGTTCGTTTACCTAGCGTGATTCATACAATTCCTGTTTTCAGCATCAAAGACTTCTCAGCTTCCTTAGAATCCTGTGAGAGTGTTCCAGTTTGACAACGTGCTGAGAGAACTTTGGATTGACCCAGTTACAAGTGAAAGAAATAGACCAGTTTAGTTTCCAATGTTTTGGAAGAAAATCCTGCCATGATTTCTAGAAGAATATCTAAGCTCTGTAGGTCCTTACAATGCAAGTGAATGGTAGCCAGAACTTTGAAGCTCTAAAAAGGACATAAGGGCAGCATAAAAGTAATCCATATGACTCCAGTTGGTTTTAGGTATGAACAGACCAAAATGTAACTTGTTTTTCACGTTACATCTTGCCATTGCAGTCCCTAGGCACGATCATGATTTCAAACTTGATTACATTCCTCAAGCGCAATAGATGGCGCTATGACGTGTAATCGAACTTGAAATCATGATCGCCAAGGAGACAAGATATATTTTGATCTGTTCTCACTTAAAACCGGTTGGATCGCTTCAGAAGACATGGATTAAACCACAGGAGTCGTTTGGATTACTTTTTTGCTGCCTTTATGTGCTTTTTGGAACGTCCAAGGTTTGGTCACCATTCACTTGCATTTCACTCTGCTTCCCATGGCGTCAATAAGTCAGGCGGTCAGTTGGTCCCACCTAGTACACAGCGAATTAAAATAACATGATATAGTGATTTTAATTAAAATTACATTATTATGTGAGAAGAACTAGTCTCTAGAAAAAGCTGAATTCTACCTTCGGTTTGCGTCGTAATTTGTTTGGTGTATAAATTGTGAAAATGACTGTCTGACTGCTCATTATCCTGTTTATTACACGACTACTTGCCAAATAAATAAATAAATGGACATTGGGAATGGAAACATTGATTTGAGTCGAAATTATTTTATTAGCTTACTTGTAGATATTACAGAGTGACATGAGAGGAAGGAAAGATGACTTGCAATTTTATCTTTAATCCATCTAGTAAATTTACAGTAAGGGGTGCACAATTTCAGTTTTATAATTACATTTATGATTGGTTGCCATGTAGGAGCTCTGGCCTAGTGGTTAGCACATGCGTAAGACACATTGAAAATTCATGCTCATGTGTTCGAATCTGGTAAGTGTTGTGTCCCAATCCCATTAGCCTTGTTCCTGTTATTTCCTGTCATGTTTTAAGTTTTTCTCATATAAAATTATTTCAAATAAAAAAGTTAATTAAAACGATCATAAAGATTGTTAAAGTATGCAATTTCTGCGCCACTTGCGAAGTATTTTAACATCCCAAAAATAACACGCATTTCAGTTGTAATAAAAAAAAAAAACAATAATAATGAAAATTATAATTAAGATTTCTTGCAATGTGCATTTTAATCTTAAAAGTGCAATTTAAAAACAATTCAGCTGGTTCGATCACACTGTCATCACAGAAAATCTGTACCCAAAGGTTTATGATTTTATAACTTTATGACTACTTCAAATATCTGAAGTCTGTGTTTTCTTTTATGCAGATTTTGGATGAGATCAGTGAGCAAGGCATCCGGATCTACCAGCTTCCTGACGCTGATTCGGACGAAGATGAAGAATTCAAGGAACAGACGCGTGTCCTCAAGGTCAGAGGTCAAATAGATTTAGGTTCATAATCAACTCACTGCCTGACCTCCAACGACTCTGATCAAAGCTAAACGAGAATGTTTGTGTGCAGGCCAGCATCCCGTTTGCCGTGATCGGCTCAAACCAGCTGATCGAGGTGAAGGGCAAGAAGATCCGTGGACGTTTGTACCCGTGGGGTGTGGTGGAGGTGGAGAACCCTGAACACAATGACTTCCTCAAACTACGCACAATGCTAGTGTGAGTAGACGTGCGAGCTGAGATCTCTTAAAGGGATAGTTCACCCAAAAATTTTAATGGAAGTGAATGGTGACTGAGGCTAGAATTTTGCAGAATATCTCCTTTTGTGTTTAGAACGACATATGGGTGAGTAAATGATGATTATTTATTAACCTTAATTGCATGTGTGTTTTGCCAAACATTATTACACATCTCGGGTCTTTAGCGACCGGGTACATATATCTATCACTAATGGATCTACAAAATGCCCAGGTAGTGTCAAATTTTCAAAACATTTTCCAGAAAATTAGAAAATAATAGAATAGAATATATTCTGATATATTTTTGTTTTCTTTTTCATATATCAAAGAGATGATGCAACAAATACAGAACAGGATTCATTACTTCCACACTGAAATTTCATGGGACGCAACTGGGTGTCAAACACATATTAAGCTACACAAAACACATAAGTTACACACATGTATTTTTTCAGGCACTTTGAGTCTTAATAGATGCGAAACTTGCATAATTTCAGTAGTATACCCAAATGACAAGTCAAATCAAATTTTTCATGTGTTAAACTTATAAAGCTATCACTGACACATCAGCGCCACCTTGAATAAGAAATGGCATGTACAGTTGTGGCCAAAAATATTGGCACCCTTGGTAAATATGAGCAAAGAAGGCTGTGAAAAATATGTTTTTATTGTTTATTCTTTTGATTCTTTTGCAACCTCCTTTTGCCAAGATAACAGCTCTGAGTCTTCTCCTATAATGCCTTAATGAGGTTGGAGAACACATGGCAAGTGATCTGAGTCCATTCCTCCATACAGAATCTCTCCAGATCCTTCAAATTCAGAGGTCCACGCTGGTGGACTCTCCTCTTCAGTTCACCCCACAGGTTTTCTATGGGGTTCAGACCAGGGGACTGGGATGGCCATGGCAGAACCTTGATTTTGTGGTTAGTGAACCATTTCTGTGTTGATTTTGATGTGTGTTTTGGATCATTGTCCTGCTGGTACATCCAACCACGGCCCATTTTAAGCTTTCTGGTAGAGGCAGTCAGGTTTTGATTTTTTTTTTTATCTGTTGGTATTTGATAGAGTCCATGATACCATGCATCCAAACAAGATGTCCAGGACCTCTTTCATAAAAACAGCCCTACAACATTAAAAATCCACCACCATATTTAACCGTGGCCATGAGGTACTTTTCCATATTGCTACCTCTCTGTGTGCCAAACCCATCTCTGGTGTTTACTGCCAAAAAGCTCTATTTTTGTTTCATCTGACCATAGAATCCGGACGCATTTGAAGTTCCAGTAGTGTCTGGCAATCTGAAGATGCTTGAGTTTGTTGTTGGATGAAAGCAGAGTTTTTTTTTTCTTTTCTTGAAACCCTCCCAAACAACTTGTGGTGATATTGGGGACGTGTGATTGTAGTTTTGGAGACTTTCTGACCCCAAGACCCAACTAATTCCTGCAATTTTCCAGCTGTGATCCTTGGAGAATTTTTTGCCACTCGAACCATCCTCCTCAGCATGTATGGAGACGATATAGACACGCGTCCTCTTCCAGACCGATTCTTTTTTTTTTTTTTTTTTTTTTTTTTTTCAATTTGGAATGCCCAATTCCCAATGTGCTTTTGAAGTCCTCTTGGTCGCATAGTGATTCGCCTCAATCCGGGTGGCGGAGGACGAATCCCAGCTGCCCCCGCGCATCTTATCATGTGGCTTGTTGAGCGCGTTGCCACGGAGACATCTTCATGCCGTCCACCGCGGCATCCACGCTCAACTCACCACACGCCCCACCGAGAACCACATTATAGCGACCATGAGGAGGTTACCCCATGTGACTCTACCCTCCCTAGCAATCGGGCCAATTTGGTTGCTTAGGAGACCTGGCTGGAGTCACTCAGCACACCCTGGGATTCCAAACTCCAGGGGTGGTAGCCAGCGTCTTTACCACTGAGCTACCCAGGCCCCGCAGATTCTTAACATCTCCAGTTGGTTGGAACTTCTGGGTATTTTAAATGCTTTAGCTATTTTCTTATAGCTACTTCCCATTTTTTTGAAGCTCAACAACCTTTGTGTCGCACATCAGAACCCATTGTGATGGATGACTAAGAGAATTTGGCTTGTGTGTTATCTCGTATTATACCCTTGTGAAACAGGAAGTCATGGCTGAACAGTTTCATGTTCCTAGACACCCAGGTGCACTAAACAATATAAAATATGAATGGGAATTTCTAGGGGTGCCAGTAATTGTGGCAGATGTGTTTTGGAGAAAAATATGTATATAATTATGAGATTTTTCCCTCCTTTCAATTAGTTTACTTCAATTAAAGGGTACATTTTTGTGAATATTTTAAATGAAAGATCAAAGGATAAACAAAGGCATATTTTTCACAGCCTTCTTTGCTCATATTTACCAAGGGTGCCAATATTTTTGGTCACATCTGTATAATATGTGTGTACACGCATATGGAAATCTGATAATTCGACACTGTCACACAGAAAGTCAATGTGATATAGCAGTCATTTGTATGAATTTAATACTAATTTGTCTTGTAATAAACAAAGAAATATTTATCCTGTAATAGTAAACTTGTATAGATATGAAGTAATTATAAAAATATGATTTATGGAAGTCTTAACTTTTGGTTATCAAGTGATTATAAAAAATTTATTTATTTTCTTTACAATTTTCCCTTCTTTTTTTACGTTATACAGAAGAGAAAGGTTGAGGAATACTAAAGATGTCTGGGCACAACTCTTAAAAAAAATTACAAATAAAAACATTGGATGAGGTACAGGGGTTGGAATGAGGTCCTGGGTCTCTATAGACCCAAGGTATGCATTAAAGTGTTAAATATGAGAAACAGTGAATGGTGACCAGAGAAAAGGTGAAGATTTTTTCATTAGATAATAAAATAAGATGACAAGGGTTATGAAACAAGATATGAAGTTGAAACAGGGCTTGGGGCAGAAATGCCACTAAAAGTGACAAATGCCCCAGAAATGTTTAATTTAGTGAATTCTTTTTTTAATCTGTAAAAGCAAATTTGACACTCATTTCATAATATTCTATTCAAAGGCTTTGACATAAATGTATGACACAATGTGTTGCTAGAAACCCTTTATGCCCTAATAAAGGTTAAAATAAAATACTCTTGAAAATCGATCCTGATGGCAGATATTGTATCTTAAAGTTTATTTCTGTCATTGGGTGAAGCTGTTACTAAAGCTGGATTTCTGTATTTTTGTTCTGTAGTTCCCTCTGCTGGAAGAAATCTGCTTTCGACAAGAGATAGTATGCCCAAAAATATTGTTATCATTAACATCAACCCTCATGGTGTTTTAAAGCTTTTTCTGTGGGGTAAATGTAAGCAATTGACAACTTAAATGTTGGTCTGTTGTCACGCAAACCTGTCGTATGGCTTCAGATGTGTTCAAAATGATAGTTTTATGGTTTGTCCTTTTTTTTGGGCACTTTTGTTTAATGGAAAAAAGCTTGGATGCTTAAACAAAATTTCTGATGACATGAGGGTGAGTAAATGATAACAGAATTGTAACTGTTTAGGTGAGTTGTGCCTTTAAAATGTTGTTTCTGTGTATGTGTAGAACTCACATGCAGGACCTACAGGAGGTCACTCAAGACCTCCATTATGAGAACTTCCGTTCGGAGAGACTAAAGAGAGCCGGCAGGTATGGCAAATCAACAAACACACGATCACTGTTTCAGCCTGTTGAATAACTGTGTGAACATTTGGGACTGATAAAGTGTGTGTCTTACAGAGCGGTTGAGGAGGACGTGCTGGACAAAGATCAGATCCTCTTGCAGAAGGAAGCTGAGGTGGGTCACGCACACACACACACACATTAGGGATGTGCTAAACAACATATTTTCAAAATCTACTTGATGTTTAAGCATTTGAACGATTAGTCGACTAATTGGTCTTAAGAATGCCTTGTATAATTGGGCTGATTTCACAAGACACGTTATGGATGTGCAATGGAATAGAACAGAATCCAGGAGTCGCGAGGCACATTTTTTAAAAGTTGGGCTATTTTTAACTCAACACAACGCATCTTAAAAATACGGCTTAACGGTTGCAGTGGTATTTTAAAGGGGAACATTTAAAAATGCTATTTTACTATTTAAGAAAAATTATTTATATTACAATATATATATTTAAGAATGGTTCTTCAACTTCAGGTACTTTTAGCACAGAGTTTCTAGAAAGTAAAATCTTGTTAAAACACTTTCACACTCTCAATGTCCAACATGTATCATAGGAGATTTCTGTAAAAAATAAAAAATCCTGAAAGTCATGAAAATTCCCAGCACATCTCAAATTCTGTTGTGTGTAATAGAAATCTGTGGTGGAAATGATATTTTTAATGTTTTTGAAATAAAATCGCAGACTGTTTTGTCTTGCTTAGGCTAATTTCAATTCTAACATTTGATGTATCCTAAAAACACCCAATTAACCCTTTACGCTCAAATGGGCTCGTGAGAAAAAAAAACTTGTCAAAATATTAATAACTTCTGTCTTGACCAACACTAAAAAGGTATCGATTGGAAGCTTAGAAGCTGTACTTTACAATGCATGCAAGCATTATGACCAAAACTGAACAGGTGCTTTTAAATTGGCAGACAAATCAGAAGTGTTCTGTTTTGATAATTAGTAAAAACATACATCTCATCAAATAGCCATGTGTCATATGTTGTTGGAAAGCTCTCAAATACAACCAGCCTATTTGTTTTACTCACAGACAAAAATATAGCAAGTAATTGCCAAGTATATGTCTTTGACAATTATGTTGGAGTTGCTTACATGCCACATTTTTGCTAATAACTTAAAATATAAACGGAACATAAAATATCACATGCCATTACTTAGAAGAGGCGATGATGTTTCAAACTAGCCCAGACACAGGTAATCAGATGTGTATAGATCATTAGATTATCCACATGAAGCACAATGTTACATATGACCACCAAGAGATGGCTCAGTGATGACTCAAATGGCACAGAATGAAACTCATTCTGTGAAATCTCATTACTAAAATCATGTTTCCATGCTATGCAAACCTATAGTCATTGTTGTGTTTGCATGTGCAATTAGTTTTTATATACAATTATTATGTTTTATTTGTTTGGAGATGTTTCTGGACACTATGATAAATTATTTTTGTAATGCTATAACTTTTGATTGCTTTGTCGTATCAACACAATTTTTGTGTTACAGTTGACATGATTGGGAACAAAACAAAAGCGTTTTTTCTGAGCTACCTTATTTACACCCAGAGATATATAATGACAAATAAGAAAAATAAGAAGAAGAAAAAGGTAGATTTTTGGCTAAATTGTTGTGATTTTTCAGCAGTTTTTTAGGCTGAGAGTCTCAGAATATATCATAATTTAAATCAATGAAATATTTGAAAGATTGTCTTTACAATGATACCAAATACTTGACCCTCCTTTTTTTTTTAATTTTTTTATAAGCCTTTAATTTTGGTTATGTCACTGAAACAGGAAATCTTTAAAAACTCCTTCAGAGCTTAAAGGGTAAAATCATATTTTCACACTTTTTTGCATCTTTTGACAATATTAAAGCTTCATTGGAAATGATGCCGAATAAAAATATTCTGCTCACAAGCGATATTTACCTTGATTTTTATTTATTTTTCTTCAAACATCACTTCAACTCGTATGTCATCTCAAGCATGCTCTTCACTGACACTTTTATCCACTTGGTTAACAAGTACACTAACTTTTGAAGAAACGTAAATAGGGGCAACATTGTTTGGTGTGGTGGAACAACTATGGGACAGTCGTAACTTTTGGAAAAATTGCTAGGAATCATTTTCACTCAGTAAACATTGAAATGTTTGTTCATTTCACTCTCTGTTTAGATATCGTAGTTTTAAACATGTAATTAGTATTTTTATTGTTGATTTTCATAGTTTAATATTGAAAGTCTGGGTCTGGGACGAGGCTATAACAATAAAATCTATAAATAAAATGCATTTGAATAGTACCAAAAATAAATGGCAAAGGGCTGGTAAAAAGTTTCCAAGTTCGTTTTAAAGGAAAAGGGGGGGGGGGATTTTTTTCCCCTTTTTCTCCCAATTTGGAATGCCCAATTCCCAATGTGCTTTTAAGTCCTTGTGGTCGCGTAGTGACTCGCCTCAGTCCGGGTGGCAGAGGACGAATCCCAGTTGCCTCCGTATCTGAGACCATCAACCCGCGCATCTTATCATGTGACATGTTGAACGCATTGCCACGGAGACATAGCATGTGTGGAGGCTTCACGCCATCCACCGCGGCACCCACGCTCAACTCACCATGCGCCCCACCGAGAACGAACCACATTATAGCGACCATGAGGAGGTTACCTCACGTGACTCTACCCTCCCTAGCAACCGGGCCAATTTGGTTGCTTAGGAGTCACTCAGCACGCCCTGGGATTCGCACTAGTGAGCTAGCGAACTCCAGGGGTGGTGGCCAGCGTATTTTACCACTGAGCTACCCAGGCCCCGAAATCTGTTTGTTTTAATCAAAATCAACCCCTGGGAAATAAAAGTGCCCGAAATAGAAGAAACACCCCTATATACTAGTCAGTCACCACACTAATCGACTAGTTGGTTGTTGGATGACAAGTCAACAAGTTGGCCATTGTGACCCCCCCCTCTAACACATATGTATATGAATTTGGCATGTTGCAATCGGTCTGAACTCTCTCGCTTTCTCTGTCTCTTGTTCTGGACGTGTCGTGGTTTTGGAGCCATCATTCTGTGCATTAATGATTCTGGCGTTCCGTTTGTAATTATTGTGCAGTACTTTGGCCAATGGGAACATATATCCCAGTCGGGCGTGGACACCATCAGAACAATTTGTAAACATGCACGTCTACACAGGAAATGACATTAGCTTCCTGCCGTACAGAACACTCAGAGATGTTTGAACCATTACATTTTTTTTGTCATGATGTAGCTTGTGCCGTGAGAGATGTATAGAATGTAAGTGTGTTTAGATTAGTATTGAGCAACAGTATCAACAGCGGTAATGATTTAGAAGGGCAGTTGTGTACAGTATGCTCTCTAATTATCATGATTGTTGTGATTAGGCCTTAATTAGAGATGACTGGATAATTGTGTTTGTTTTACGCCGTGTATGTGTACGTGTCAGTCTTCGTGAGGTGTTTCGAGGTCATGCAATAACAGTGTAAACACGCAATTTTATCTTTTTTTGATTCATTTCAGAAATAAATGTTCCATTGCACCAGACTGCAGCATGGTTGACGCATTATCTGCATCTTTATTTCTCTTACAGCTGATACGCATGCAGCAGATGATCGCTCAGATGCAAGCGCAGATGAGAATGAAACCCGGAGACGACTAAGCACGTGTGTCTATGAGTGTGTTTTGTGTGTTGTGGGAACAGGAACTGCCATCTTAATGGAGGTTTCTTCCTCCCCAAATCTTCCCCATTTTTAAACTATATTTACTGTTAAACATTTTAATGTCATCTAGATCATATGACCTTTACTACTTTACAGCTCCGCCCATATTAATAACCTCTACACTTTTAAAAACGGTCCATTATGATGTCATTTTGTCAACGGTCTCTGTCCAATCAGGGAAAACGCCCTCTTTAATTTAATCGCCTATAGTCATTCATGGTCATTTCATTGACACATTTAATGTTGTACAATCAGGGTTTGTGGTCCATTTCTCGACCCTGGAGATTTCAAAGGCAGTCTGAATCTTTTTCTGTGGCAAACTCAATTTTTTTGCTGCTTATACAGACATTTTCATGTATCTGGATCGCATATGTTTACCAGCTGGATCCATTAACACTATCTAACACAGATACGGTGCTTTTATTGTGGGGAAATGAATAAAATTTGCATTTTATTTTATTTGTATTTGAGTCTAGTCAAGTTTAGAGTCTTACTACAGGTTCATAACCGTGAAGCATTCGTGCACATGAATTAATATCAAAGTTTGGCTGTTTTCTGAGGGTGTGTTTTGAAAAACAAGGCGTCTGTAGTGCTTAGCACTGTGTTTTTCATGTAGAAATATCTGCTGAGACGAAAGTAGCCAGTGCAATTTTAAATTAAAGAGTTAAATGCTCGCAAATCATCTTTTCTCGAAATATGTTCAATCTCACATTTTTAAAACGAGTCTATAAGGTGAGAGGTTCAAGTCTTTTGTAGGGCAGCGTTTCCCTCTAGTGGACAATACTGAATAATAGAAAGGAGATAAAAGCTAAATGATTAAAATCGCAACTGGACAATATTTCCTCATTTTGTTTGCATTGTTTTGTTGATAATGTAATATCTGATTAACACCATTTTGATTGGTAAATGTTTCTTATTTTGAGAGTGTGAATGGAGTGATGGTACTTTATCATGGAAGCACTCGGTTAGCGTACTTTATATCAGATCCCACTTTGTATTTTGATTTTTGAAATCATTCACAGAAATGCCTTAAAAGCTCCACCTTTCCTAGAAACATTCTGCACACATTTGTAGGGTTTCTCTGGGTTTTCTGTTGTTTTATATGTAGTTTTATTGCTTTTTTTTTTTTCCCAGCTACTCTTCCAGTACTCCTACTAAACATGATAACTACTACAGTGATAAAATGTAGTTGGTCTTTATATTTCTTGTTTAACAGCTGGAACGCTTAACTTTATATGTTTTAAATAGATGAACGGTATTAGCTTTAAGAAAAGGACTAAAAGACCATCATTGTACTGAGTTATTATGGTCTACTGTAAACACACTGATTTTGTTTCGTTTAATTTGTGGTTCAGCCCAGTTATTTTGACTTGGTTATCTCCTGTTTTGGCTTTTTAAAAAGATTAACAGTTTTCATTTTGTGGTACAGTAACAGTAATGTTTACTTCATTTTTATATTTACTCATGTTGAGAAATAAAATACATTTCTGAGTCATCTGTGGTGAAATGCTGCAATTTCCTGTGGACTTGAAACTTTTCATGTGTTTGGTTTGGCAAATAGACACATTTTTATCTTCCATATCCCCTTATTATACAATAAATGATATTTTTGCTCATATAACTAGTTAAATTTCTTGGAAAAACATCTCTTCATGCATCCATTTTTGAGCAGTTTCGTTGACTTGTGAATTGCATGCCTGTTTTATAGATTTAATGTAAATTACCTAGTACAGTTGTTTATTTTATTTTATTTTATTAATTTTTTTTTACTTTTTAAAAATTAAAAATCACAAAAGAATGTAGAATTCACACCAACTACAACTTAATATTTTACTATAGGCAAACTTTATTTTTAGGTAAATTTGAAATTAGGGAAAGTGAATTACTTAGTAAAAGTGACTCATTTATTTTATAATTATGAATATTATATAAGAAAATATACTAAATTAAATATAAAAACATAACAGTAATTTAAGATTACGTTTGCCACCAAATTCAACATTATAATGTTTTATTTTTAAGTAAATTTTAAAAAGAGGTAAATTAAGTGAAATCTTATACATATCATTTATAAGGTTTAAATATGAAATATAATAAGAAAATATGCTTAATTAAATATAAAAATACTAAACAAATTTTGTTTGCCACCAAATACAACTTTATAATTTTTTACATTAGACAAACTTTTTTTAAATTAAGGTAATTATGTGATTTATTTAGTAAAATTATACATATCATTTATAAGTATAAATAGTATATAAGGTTCAAATATGAAAACATAAGAAAATATACTAAATTAAATATAAAATGTATGATTATGTTTGCCCTTATGCATGTTAAATTGAACTATTAAAATTATGCAAATTGTCATCCTTTCATTTATAACCCAAAGTAACATTGAGACATACAGTAATTGCATTTTTTTTTTAAATGCCTTTATTAAATAAATGATCAAGGAACAATACAAACAGTAACAACTGCCCGTAGCCATATGGTTTTAAATAAAAGAACATGACAGGATGTAGATCTGAAATGAGATACAAATCAATCCGAAATAAATAGGAAAAAATATAAATAATTTCTAATTATAGGCCTACAATGTAAAGAGGTAAAGAACACTAAAACAAGACAGAAAATAAGGGGCTTTCCAATAATAATAATAATAATAATAAAGTTATAAATATTAATACTTTATATTTAATACATTTTACAGAAGCAGGGGATATATTTCAATTAAGAAATACAGTAATAGTATTCTTTAAGTCATAATTGACGTGTACATGGGCGGAGTTTCATTCGCCGTGGCCACGCCTCCTCTTCTACGTCTGGGGTTCCCTGCGACACTGAGGATGAGACAGACGGAACCCGAAGCAGCAGGCGGAATAGAGCAGATAAGACACCCCGAAACATGATCACGAACATCCGGTACAATAGCAGGATGGTCAAATCCGGTAATGTGAGAGAAACGGTGACAGTTTTAACTCTGCTTGAGTGTGTTTTGAGTGGATTTAATCCTGATTATGTCTCTCTTTATGGCCATCTTCATCCCTCCCGCATCCGCGCGCCACCTGCTTCCCTCATCCGACCTGCTGCTGATGCTGCACGCGCTCAGAGGACAGCGAGGTAAGAAACCGTCCACCTGCACCGCAATGCACAATTTTTACTACTGTTTAACCCTTGTGCATCAATTTACAAAAGTTACTCAGAGGTCCTTAGAGGACCAAAATGTCCACGTCAATAAACTGCCATAAATATTATATATTAATGTTATTTTCCACAGATTTTTTAACCAACATCAGTCCTGATCATAACTACCAAATATTCATTCATGTTCAGGATTTTAACCCTTTAAATGTCAGTTGTTTACATAATGCCACTGTTGTTTTTTTACACATACACACACATTTCTCAATACATATACAAAACAAACTCTGACATCCATAGCAACACACCCACACAATTTTAGCTCCATCATTTATTCAATTGGCCTGCAGTGCTCACTAATACAGCAAACAGAAAATAGGAAAAAAGTATGTATTTGCTCCATAGGCTAAACATGTGGAAAATGGCGCCATCTGCTGGAAAATATTACAAATGTAAATTTTGAACCCAGGGCTCCGGAATGAAAGCATAGTATCGCAGAATTCATGCTTTTATGCTTTAATGGCACTTGGATCAAATACTGCAGTTTTAATGGGTTTCAATGGGGACATTTTTGTCCTGAAGGTCCTGAGTGTAACTATTTTGTGTACACAGTGTATTATAGATGTATTATAGGAACTGAGGTTGAAATATCAAAATTCCCCCAAAAATACACACCTTTGGTCAAATTTATGCCGTTGGCATTAACAGCCAAAATGATCGAAAAAACAAAAATGAAAAAGACAAAAATGTCCCAAAGGTTGCACAAGGGTTAACGGTTTAAACATTACATTCACAAACCACGCACAATTTCCACTCTGTTAAAATGCATTTAATAAGCATGCAACAAGCACATATGAGCAATTTGACCACGCAAGCTGATTTTGTCCTCTGTTTTAAACCTTTGCCATGGTTTTGAAGGCATTCTTGTGTGTGCATACTTCTGTTTTTTGAGGTTTAAAGGCGATACAGCAGATTGTGCTGATGGTCTGTCATCCACCCTCCGCTGACGCACTTTAGTTCTCATAAGATTATCATCATGCATCATTCTGGTCAGAAGAGAATGTTGTTACATTGCCATGCATTCATCTTAGCTTTGTCATGCATACCTTTTCTGATCCCCTTAAAGGAAATCTGCAGTAAAATGTGTGTGCTCTGTCACTTTGAGCTCTGATAGTGCTGTATTGCTCTCAGTAGGCGTTGCCATGGTTACACAAGCAAGAGTGTATGTGAGGTTTATGCACTATTGCAGCATTACTTTATGCAAGTGATGGCAAACTTCATATAATAACAAGTTTCTGTGCTCCAGCAATGCAAAGGTCATGGGTTTGATGCCCAGGGAACACACATACTGATAATCTGTGTATCTCAGATGCAATAAAAGTCGCTTTAGGAGAGGATGTAGAATTCTGATGTCTGTGTAGCTATACAATCTTTTGTGATCATTACTATTACAGCTGTTAAAAAGAAAGACATGACAAATTAGGTGAGTGTTTTTACCCGAGCTTTCAAAATCACAGACACAGTTTCACCTTTATTGTATGCATACTACATCAGAGTTGCTTGATTGTGAGTATTAATATATGAGAGTGAAATCACATTTGCTAACAAGTTCTAATCAATAATTGTGCACTATTCCTTTTGTGCAATAAGCTTGTTGTTTCACCATCAAGAAGCCTTTCAGGATTTTATTCAGCTACCAGCACTTGATCCATGGACACACACACATATGCAGTCAATAGAGAGTCTATCGTCCTACACAAGAGCAGAAATGCAACAGTTAACACCCACACACAAACATTCTGTCAGTCTCTCACTGTAATTCTCCAAACCCTTTTCTTTGCTTCTCCTCTTGTCGTCCTCTTTGCATTGAGGTTTAATAACTTAATGGTGCGGAAGGCTGCATGGCTGCCATTTCTCACGTCTTTATTTATCTCTAAGTGTCGCTCTAGTTCATGCTGTGAGTCCAGTGAATGGCACAGCTGCTTAAGCTGTGACAGATGGCATCATTAAAGATGCTTTTGATCATAAAGTCAGATGGCCTGTGCAGTCGCTCAAATGCCACAGCAAGAAACTTCCATTTCGGTAGGATTGAGGACAGTAAAGATATCTTTTCCATGTACTGTAGCTCAACATGGCAGTTTTACTGTGGCGTTTGTCTTCATATTTATGGTGCTGATAATGAAGTCAATTTCTGATGTTACATTCAAGGCATTTGATTGACAGATTGTAGAGGGTAGTGGTTAAAGATTTGGCCTGGAATTCAGGAGGTTGTCAGTTCGAGTGCTGCAAGGAGCACTGCTTCCAAAACCGCATACTGTCACAGTATGTACTGTATTTGATGAAGGATGCCCTTCTCGGCTGGTAAAACAGTAAGTTCTTTTGAGTATGCATGCAAGTAGTATGAATAGATTTCCGACGTACTTCATCTGGGGATGTGGGTATTGACCCATTACCTGAATGTATAACGGAAGAACAACAACCATGGAAATAATCTGCTCTGGTTTTGTTAAATGTGCACTCTTTGTGTCATCTTGGACTTACACTGACACCTAGTGGCGTGGATGCAGCATCATTTAAAATCAATAGTTTTCAGTTTCAGATGCCATCGTAGAAATTTAGTATTCACAGTCAGCTATGATTACTTTAATCAATGAGTGAAAGTGTCCAATAACAGGACGGTTACTGAGATTAAGCGAGTAGTATTCAGCTGGTCATGTGATCATAACATGGCAGCCCCCATGTGCGGACCCTCTCCATGTAGAATGAAACAGCTTTTATAAGGTTACTGATATGACTGGAGTCTTTATTTTAATATGAGTGCTCATGAATTCCTACATATATTGCACAACTATAATTCATGTCTTTTGGAGTTTAGTAAAAATTACTGAATGCACCTTTTAAACAAGCACCATTTAAGCACAAAAAACTACTTTCTTGGCATCGGCATTACTAGACTCTCTTCATTAACTGACTCTCTTCTTAATAAAGCTGCGTATTTTTGAGTTTCTTTATGATAAGATGCACACCGTGACACATATATTATGATTCAATAAGTCCCGAGCCATCACGTTATAATCTAGCTGCATCAAGCGCGAGGGACGAGCATCCCCACGTCAAAGTAAGCATCAGCCAGGATGCAGTTTCAATCACTCCCTCTTAGATCGGGTCACTTCACGTGACTCATAGAAGCGGCGCTCACCGCACAGAGAAATGCCAGTTTTGGAGTTTGTACTAATTTACATGACCTGCTTCCTTATTATTGCAGCGCCGGCTCCGCTTTATTTCACAATGGGAGTGCTTCTGTATTTATTTATTTTGTATTTTTGTATAATTTCCTAATACTTTGCGATCTACGTCACCTGAAGCTGTTTGGATTGTCTGGATTGTGAGCCTCTCCTCAATCAGGCGCAAGCTGCGGTTGGTGCTGCTCTCGCGCGCCCTAATTAGAGTTTAATGTGATCTCATGTTAAGTTAAATGAGATCAAACGACTATTCGACAACTAAATTTTTTTTATGGTTGACGTTGTCGATAATGTCGACTAATCGTTTCCGCCCTAGTGTGTAAGCTTTAATTACTCACCCACCACACACACACACATTCTCCAATAATGGTTGCATTATAATACAGGAACTGAGTGATTTCATGACGTTGAGTTCCATTAACGGTTCTTGAACGTGCATCCTTCCGGCGAAACTTAAAACAGACTGTTTTTCAGCTCTGCAACACTGAATCTACAGCGCGAGACATAAAGTGCACAAATGACTCTTTGAGCCGGTTCTTTTTAGAGAATCAATAACTACAGCGCTATTCGGGTTGTCTGATTCCCGAACGAATGACTCTTATGATGGCTCTTGTTAATGAATTAACAAGCCTAATGAATCAGTAGGAACTGACTGGATAAATATCTGACTGAATTAATTGACTCACTCGAAATAACCCAAGATCTGTTAATGTGTGATATGTACTTATCATTTACTTTTGTTGTAATAAGTGAATAATCTGGAAAAAACAACAACATAAATATTCAAAACGGACTTTCAGGCATTGAAATATTTTATGAATAATAAAATAGTGAAATTCTTTTAAATAACAGCTCACTTTTAAACATTCAAACAGTATTGTTTATTTGTCTCATGACTGTAAAATTCATTTTTAAAATGCAAATGTTTTTTTTAAGCCTGCAAGAAATCTGACTGGCTGGTTATTTTTATCATCTACCAACCACCTGGCACATGTCAGTGAGTCGGCATAATGTGGCCGATCCTAGGGTGCTGGAATTCTCGGAAACAACATGCCGATTTCACGTGTGATGTCACCCCCACAGTGTCATCACAAAATGGCATGGCTGCTTCAGCAGTTGCGGTTTAGGTTTAAGGTTTAGAATAGGAAAGTACTCGATAGAGCATTAACCTTAAAAACCTCAGCTGTTTGGGAGAAACTTAAACTCGTTATTAGCGACACAATCACATTATTTTCATGAGATCAGGCTCAGTCCATGAGCGAGCACCATTGTGTGCTTGAGCGAATCACAAAGATAACACTTCAGATAACACACACGGAAGCTGAACCAAATAAAAGCACTTTAAGTTACTTTAGATAGATGTATCTGCTTAATAACTATGTTGTGCAAAGTGAGATATTCAGTCAATGCAACTGCATTGAAACATAAATAAATATCCATCATTAAAGCTGACATGGTTGCACCGAATCCAAGAGGAAACCAGCTCTCCTTTGGGACTGCTGTTCCATCTGCCGTTTTCGGTCCTATTTCTGCAGCCCTCAGGGTATGTTTAGTCAGCGTCATGGGTCATGACAGCAGCAGATTTGAGCCTGAATTGGTCCTCTCAGTATGCAAGTCTTCTCTTCACCCTTTTCTTCATTATGATGACATTGCATTTGTTTCAAACCCACAATCAGTCAGTGTAATATAAGGCAGCGCATGGGTCTCTGTTAAAGACATTAAAGGATGACATCACTCTTGTCCCGTCTCTTTTATAGGGATGAAATTGAAAATCTGTCATCATTTACTCACCCTCAAATTATTCCAAACATTTCTGTGCTCGGTGGAACACAAAAGGAGATGTTGGGCAGAATGACATTCATTTTATAGCTCGATACTCTTAAGTATGTCAGCTATTGATTATTTTGTGTCTGTTTTTAATTATCCTAAGGAATTTTAAGAGGAACATCTGATATTTAAACCAAACTTAATTGATAATCTCCATTATGTCTTCTGAGCTTTGAAAGAGCAACCTCTGAGCAGTAATGTTTTCCTCTTGGCTATTTTTACCATTTATCTTTAGAGCCAATTTATACACTGATAATATTAGAGGTGCTCCAAAAATCAGATTCTAAATAATACCGATATTGAAGTGTTTGTGGTGGAGTATATGGGTGTGGATTATTCCAGGTGGCACACAGGCCTGGCAGCTGGGCAGTGAGAGTGTGTTGTTTTCTTCTTAGGGAGGGGTGAGCAGGGCTATTGTGTCATTCAAGGACATCTGTTCCCCTCTATTCAATGTCCTCCTCTGGACCCCCCCACCCCCCACCAGCAAACTGATCAGATATGCATGGTCAATACCCCCATCAAGCCTGTAAAGGGGTGAATTGTACTTTAATATTTAGATGTTCATTACTGGCACTTGCTAAGACAAGCATCACTTGGAGAAGTATGTTAGTACTTTCCCAACTGGCCAGAATGTGTTTACCTGGCAGACCACTAAAACGGGTGAACAAATATCAAAGACTAAGTGAGCGAGGAACTCAAGGCATGTCTAGACACCAGAATATTAGAGACTTGGAGATGGGCTTCTTTGCTTGGGCATGTAAAAACCACCCAGAACACCCTAGTGGTCTGCACAATTTTCATTCATTTATCCATTCATATCCAGTTCGTTTTAACTACTAGAATCAGGTAAGAATAAGAATGTTGCCAGCCCATCTCTATATCTACCTGTCTGTCTGTCTATCTATCCGTCTATCTTATCTATCTGTCTGTCCGTCTGTCCGTCCGTCCATGTCTGTCTGTCCGCCTGTCTATCGATCCATCTATCTGTCCATCTGTATGTCTGTCTATCTATCATCTATCTTTCTATCCGTCTATCTGTCTGTCTATCTATCCATCTATCTATCTGTCTGTCTATCTATCTATGTCTGTCTGTCTGTCTGTCTGTCTGTCCGTCCGTCTATCCGTCTATTTATCTGTCTGTCTGTCTATCCATCTATCTATCAATCTATGTCTGTCTGTCTGTCTATCTATCCATCTGTCTTATCTGTCTGTCTGTCCTTCCGTCCGTCCATGTCTGCCTGTCTATCGATCCGTCTATCTGTCCGTCTGTCTGTCTGTCTGTCTATCAATCCATCTATCTGTCTGTCTATCTATCCGTCCGTCTTTAAAAAAATAAAATAAAACAATACTAACCTGTCTGTCCATCCATCCATCATTGCCTGTCTTTATCTATTTATCTATGTCTGTCTGTCTGTCTGTCTATCCATCTATCTTTCTATCCATCTATCTGTCTGTCCATCCATCTGTCTGTCTATCTATCCGTCTATCTGTCTGTCTGTCTATCTATTTATGTCTGTCTGTCTATCTATCTATCTATCTATCAGTCTATCTATCTATTTATCTCTGTCTGTCTGTCTGTCTATCTATCCATCTATCTTTCTATCAGTCTATCTATCTATTTATCTATGTCTGTCTGTCTGTCTATCTATCCATCTATCTTTCTGTCCATCTATCTGTCTTTCCATCCGTCTGTCTGTCTATCTATCCGTCTATCTGTCTGTCTGCCTATCTATCTATGTCTGTCTGTCTATCTATCTATCTATCTATCTATGTCTGTCTGTCTATCTATCCATCTATCTTTCTATCAGTCTATCTATCTATTTGTCTGTCCATCTATCTGTCTGTCTGTCTATCTATCTATGCCTGTGTCTGTCTATCTATCTATCTACTGTATGTATGTATGTATCTATCTATCTATCTATCTGTCTGTCTATCTGTCTGTCTGTCCATCCGTCTATCTATCCATCTGTCTATCTGTCAGTCTGTCCGTCTGTCCATCTGTCTGTCTATCTATCCGTCTGTCTGTCTATCTATCCATCTATCTATCTGTCTGTCTGTCTATCTATCCATCTATCTCTCTGTCTGTCTCTCTATCTCTCTATGTCTGTCTGTCAAAATGTGTAATGTTAGCATTTATTTCTTGTTATTAACCAAAAATTAAGATCTTCAAAAAATAGCAAAGAAAAAAAATAATTTAAAAATAGTAGTATAGTAAAAGTCACTGTAGTGTGCAGTAGTCCATGGAAAAAGCTGCATGCCGGTCTGGCAAGCTCTGATGTGAAGGGTGTGGCTCCCATCTTACTAAATGTGTCTCACACACACACACACACACACACACACAAATCTCTGTACCTCATACCCGTCTGTTTATCCACTGTGGAAAAAGTGGGGGAGGAATGTGCGACTAAACGAATGAGTGTTTTTATTCCCATTTTTAACTGCCCCCCTCTTTCCTGTCTGAAATTGCTTCCATGCTATTTTCTCGTTACGTCTTTTCGTTTTTCTCTCTGTCTCTCTTCCTCCCTTCTTACCTTCTTTTGTCTTTCATTCATTTGTGTGGGGATTTCTCTCTTTGCCTGCCTGAACACGGAGTGCTCGGATGTGCCGTGGGCAACAGAAAACTAGGAAAAGGAGTCAGAAATATTTTTTGCTCTGGGTTAAGACTGTGTTACAGGTATAAAGTCTTAAACTGAGAGAGAGAAAGAGGTAAAGCAGGGTTAAAGACAGGCAGCACACAGATTTTGAGGCGTGTTGGTTGAGTTGTCGGGGTCAGGATGGACACCATGATGCTACAGGAGAAACTGGTGGAGAAACTTCTGTGCCCTCGAACCCGAACCACCCGACAGAAGGTTGTGTATTTAAAGCCCTATATATATATATATATATATATATATATATATGTGTGTGTCTGTGTTTAGTGTACTACTTAGCTATAGTTAGGGGACAAAGTTAGTCTGTAATAGTTGTAATTTGCAATGTATAGAAAATACAACAATACAATAAAAGTTGATAGAAACAATAGAAGTCATATAGTATGTCCCCATTTAAATAAATGTGTGTCTGTGTAATATATGTAAGAATGAGAGAAACTGTAAACTGACATGCTTAAAGTCTGTGTTAGTATGTGTTGTGTGATAGAGAAACATTATAAAGGCAGACATATGACACTAATTTATGTTTATGAATATATTTAAATGAACACAAATGTCTATATTATATATTACATATGGATGTTTCCTGAACTTTGGGCACTTTGTTGGCATCTAGAAATTAAACTCTTATTATGCAGTTTTTCACACTCTCACTAGTTCGATTAATTTGATTACTAACAATGTCCAATGGTGTATGTACATGCATTACAGGACATTTATGTCATGAAAATTCCCACCAAAGTGTCATTTCCAGCACATGTCAAATTCTGTATTGCGTTTAATAGAATTCTGTGATGGAAATGACATTTTTAATGTTTTTAAAATAAAGTGTCTTGCTAAGGCAAATTTCATAGCAAACAAACATTTACATTTACATTACATTTTGCATAATTTGGCAAACATCACTTGTCTCATATTTCATCTCAAGCATGCTCTTCACACTGACACTTTTGTCCACTTGGTTAACAAGTACACTTAAAAACAAAACTTTATTAGGGGCGAAGTTGTTTTGTGTGGTGAAAATGACGCATGCCACAAACTAAAATTATTTTCAAGTGGTTAATGTTTATTTCACTCTTTGTTTAGATTAACATTGTTTTAAACATGCAATAATATGTATTCTTATAATGGATTTTCATAGTTTAATATTAAAAGTCTGGGTCTGTGATAAGACTAAAACAGTCAAATCTATAAATAAAAGGCATTTAAAAAGTACCAAAAATAAATTATGAATGCTTGGTAAAAAGAAAAAAATATATTTTTCATTTTAATGAAAAAGAAAAAAGTTTAAATCTGTTCGTTTGAATACAAATCATTCCCTGGGACATGGAAAGTGCACCAAGTCAAAGAAAAAATTTTTAAACGAATTAATTACATGGTATGCCGAATAATAAATTGATAAATATTTGCTGAGAAAGCCCCTCAAATAACAATAATTCAATATATAATGATGAAATAATTATAGTTATTAAATATTTACTAATTATATGCAGTGTATGTATGTGTGTATATATATATATATAGTATATTTTATAAAAAAAATATTGAGATAATTAAATTACATTGTATTATTGTGGCAGAGGAGTTAATCATTGATAAGACAATACAATACAATATTGTTTATTTGCATATTATTGAACATAAGCCAGTCATTCACCTACAGTTCACAGCGATACATTTTGCAATTTTATTTGTCAATCAGTCTGAGATTTATTATGAGGGCTTGTCTAAGGACCCGTCAATGTACATCTGCATCAGACGGGCGCTTTTAGAGTGTCTCACTTTGGTTGCGTCGCATCATAAACATACAATTTTTAAGTCACTGTGTCAAGTTAAATGTAGCTTAATACTTAGAAAAACACGTCTTGAAATTCCTAAATCGGATTTGCGCTCAATCAAGCTGTGTTTTGAACGCAAGAACGCATCCTCGTGTTGTGCTGTCTGCTAAAGGGTTGGTTTGTTCTCTGTATAAGCTGCTCGTTGCCTATACAGCTGAAGTTTCGCTTACTGCCCCCTGAAGAAAACCGGTGGTGCTTCAAGCTTGAGTTACTCAGGAGTCTTCCTTATGGACTACTTGCACTGAGCCTCATTGATGCACTGGGGGCAGTTGTGGCTCAGCGGTTAAGGCTCTGGGTTACTGATCAGAAGGTCAGGGGTTCAAGCCCCAGCACTGCCAAGATGCCACCGAGCAAGGCCCTTGACCCTATCTGCTCCAGGGGTGCTGTATCATGGCTGACCCTGCACTCTGACCCCAGCTTAGCTGGGATATGTGAAAAAAAAAAAAAGGAATTTCGCTGTATATGTGGAAATGTATAATGTGTGATAAATAAATACAATTAGAATTAATTAATTACAAAAATTACTTCCGCTTTAACTAGTTTCCAGTTAAATGTGTTTACATGCACCGTAGTTGCCTAGTTCCCGAAACGCCACTTAAAATGAGTGTTGACGCTGACTATCACTCCTGGAGTCGCGAGTTTGAATCCAGGATGTGCTGAGTGACTCCAGCCAGGTCTCCTAAGCAACCAAATTGGCCCGGTTGCTAGGGAGGGTAGAGTCACATGTGGTAACCACCTCGTGGTCACGATTAGTGGTTCTCGCTCTCAATGGGGTGTGTGGTAAGTTGTGTGTGGATCGCGGAGAGTAGTATGAGCCTCCACATGCTGTGAGTTGCCGCGGTGTCATTATACTGCAGCTGCAGGTTATACATGTTTGATTTATTATTCAGGAACTGAGTTTAGCTACATTTGGAAAGGAAAAAATGGAAACATCACGAATAAATGAATAAATCTCTGCACGTAGACGCACTGAATGCTGTAACCGGAAACGCCAGAGCCGCACTACTTAGTATGCAGAAGCAGTTGTGCAAGTAGTTCATTGCGGTCCGGGGACATGATTAATTGCGTTAATATTTTTAATGTGTTATTTTTTATATAATCAATCGTACTGAATTAATGCATTAAATCGACAGCCCTAAATATAATATAATATACAGTACGTGTAATAAAATATATTTGGTGATGATTTTGGACAGAAAAATCTCCACTCACATTTTCTGTAGAAAATTTAATATTTGAGTTTTCCCTCTTGTTTCACTCTCTCTCCCTCTCCCACACACACACAGCATGCATGGGGTCAGATATAGCAGAGTTTCTCTTTTCTAGGATGACGGACTGTGGAAATACATGACAAGTTGAGAGATGCTCTGGCAGTGAGATGAGTTGTGTTTGGCTAAAGTTTGAGTTTGTTAAAAAGCCCTTTTCAGTCCGAGTCAGTAGTGCTGCTGTGTGTTGTGTGGCCGCTGGGGTCTGTATGGAATGGCGACTGAGATGGTTTTGCTATTTGGTTTAATAAATATTTTGTTTTCCTTTCACTGCATCAGTCAATCTTCTTGAGATTCACAGTGCTGGGCTTCTGGCTTTAGAGCATTTATGACTGCTGTGCGGTTTCCTGTTGAGTCCGCGGACATCAACAGGGGGCGACTCAACAGTACTGCGCCTTTCATGCGATGTTATTTCTGTGCCAGACTGACCATTCACTGAAGTTCAAGCTTAAAGGGATAATTGATGATGAAAATTCTGCCATTATTTACTCACCCTCATGTCATTCCAGACTCTTTCTTTCTTTGGAGCACAAAAAGGAGATGCTTAACAGTGTTCATGCTGCTGTTGTCCGTACAACGAGTGAGTAAATGATGTCGGAATTGTCATTTTTGGCTGAGCTATCCCTTTAAATTATGGGTCTTTCTCTTTCTCTCTCAGGATAAGCAGTACGTTGGCTTTGCTACACTCCCTAATCAGGTGCACAGGAAGTCTGTGAAGAAGGGCTTTGATTTCACTCTAATGGTGGCAGGTATGTGTGAGGTCATCACTGAGGTGTCACCGTCAGCGTTGACTTTCACTGACCAAGCAAACATAAAACAATATACAAGTCAATACATGCTCATATTGTCAATAACAGCTCTTTGTATTTGTGTGTCTGTGTTTAGGTGAATCTGGTTTGGGCAAGTCTACTCTAGTTAACAGCCTCTTCCTCACAGATCTCTATAAAGACAGGAAATTACTAAATGCAGAAGGTAAGAATTCTTTATGGCCATTATTAAAGATAGGTGGGACAGGAGTACTCTGGCCCTTTAAGAGCACGTGTTAAGAACACCTCATGAGACAGTCGGTGGGGGCAAGATGAGTTAGCAGTGTAGTTGTGTGGCACATTCTGTTTTGAAGTGAGAGTAGGATGTTTCATGGGAAGAAGGAAAAGGGATCTTGTTTTCTGTGGCCTTCATGAACTTAAAATTGATTACTCTCCTGAAAAGGATTATTGATTGCTGAGCGGTTTGCCAAGGACAGAGGAATCCCTAAAGCTTTACCTCCCTAAGCCTGATGGAGAAATTGCTCTCCCGGCTTCAGTAAGAGTAACTGGACCTCTGAACACTTCTAAAACTACTTTGCAAGAATCCACTCACACCACACTCCCCATTTACCCATCTACCAAAACATCCAAACATTGAATTTTATTTATTTTATTTTTTTCTTCTTTATCTCATTTGTTTTTGCCAAGTTTATTGAAATGTAAGTTTTGATTGTTTATTCGTTTGCATTATCCTTTCTAAGAGAACAAAGTTTTGTTTTGAAATTGTGACTGGAAATTAAATTCAAAGAAAACTATCTGCGATTCTGTGTGGTGATGCTTTTTTTTTTTTTTGTTTTTTTTGCTGTAAAATTTGACCTGCTTAATGAGGTTACAATTTAAGTTGCAGGACGCTTTATGCTATCTGTCTGGTGCCTAAACTAAATGTTGAAATGCTCACCACCACTACAGGATGGATGGATGTATATTTTGAGTTTTTGGATGGATGGATGGATGGATGGATGGATGGATGAACAGATACATCGATAGATAGATATTTTTAATTTTCAGATGAATGGATGGATCGATGGATGGATGGACAGTTACATCGATAGATAGATATTTTGAGTTTTCGGATGGATGGATAGATACAGTTGCAATCGAAATTATTCAACCCCCCCAAGACAGTAAGAATTTACAAAGGTAAGCTTTTCTGATGACCCAGAATTTTTTAACTTTACATCTATATCAGTTGAGTGACACATTCAAAGTCATAGTGTGAATATATAACCTAATATTTGTAAATAGCAGGATTTTTTAAAAATACAGCCATGTCATAATTATTCAACCCCTATTGCATGTAGCTGCTTCTTAAATATGTAAGGCTACACAAGTAATTGTTTTCATCAATCTGCAATGGCACTTATATAAGTTTTAAAATTTAAGTTTAGCGTTGTAAGCAAAAATGTATTTCTATGCAAAAAATGCAATTAAAAATAAGCTGTCTCAAAAGCTGATAGAGGAGATTATTTCATTACACAAGAAAGGTCATGGCTAAAAGTACATTTTTTAAATATGGTACAACAGCAACCTCCCTTGGGTGTGGAAGAAAGCAAAACTTAATCAAGGGAAATGTTGACTCCAGTTGACTGAATATTCAAGAAGTAATTAGGAAAGACCTGTGGAGTCCTGGAAGAAGGTTTTATAGACGTATGACACTAAACTGAAAATGAGTTTTAGACCCATGGGTCAGCAGTATGTCTGGAGTAAGATGACAAGGTGATGACAAGAATGACACCATCCCTACAGTCAAGCATGGAGGTGGGTCAGTCCTGTTATGGGGGTGTTTTGTGGCTGCAGGAAACGGCTATCCTGACTATGTGACTGACACTATGGATTCTTTCAGGTATCAGGCCATTTTGGCATGAAAAATGTGATGCCTTCAGTGTGTAAATTGAAGCTCGGTGATCACTGGACTTTCCAGCAAGACAATAACACCAAGGATACATCCATGTTGTCCAAAATCTGATTCAGGGATAGGTCGTGGAATGTCCTTAAATGGCCCTTTCAGTCCATCATTAAAATCCCATTGCAAACCTTTGTTGGGACTTCAAGGAAGCAGTGGCAGCACAGAAACCAAAGAATGTCAATGAGCTGGAAGCTTTTGCTCATGAGAAATTTGTAAATATTCTAATAGAGAGGTGTCCGAAGCCTGAGAACACTTACCTGAAAAATTTATTTGCTGTTATTAAGGGTAAAGGATGCTCCACAAATGATTGACTTTGGGGGTTGAATATTTTTGACATGACATTTGTGGAGAGAATTAATTTTTTATTAAAATGTAAACTGAACTCTTTTCTCAAAATCACTCAGATATGTATTAAAAACTTACTTTGACTGTTTACTGAGGTTTTAGTTGATTTGTTTTAATTCACATCACCAGAATGTATTGCTGGTCAGGGGGGTTGAATAATTTTGATTGCAACTGTAGATGGATGGATGGATATTTTGAGTTTTTGGGTGATGGAAAAATACATGGATGGATGTACTGATAGATAGATATTATGAGTTTTTGGATGGATGGATGATGGACTGATGGACAGAGATAGACAGACAGATGAACAGATAGATCGATATTTTGAGTTTTCAGATGGATGGATGGATGGATGGATGGACTGATGGACAGAGAGAGATGGATGGATATTTTTAGTTTTTGGATGGATGGATGGATATTTTGAGTTGATGGATGGATGAACTGATGGACATAGATGGATGGATGAGTGGATGATAGATAGATAGATGGACAGATGGACAGATAGATCGATAGATAGATATTGAGTTTTCAGATAGATAGATGGATGATGGATAGATATACAGATGGATGGATGGAAGTATAGATGGACTGATGGATAGATAGAGACAGATGCATGGATGGATGGATGGACTGATGGATGGATGGATATTTTGAGTTTTTGTATGGATGGATGGATGGATGGACTAATAGATGAATAAATAAATAGATAAATGGATGGACAGATACATTGGTAGATAGATATTTTGAGTTTTCGGATGGATGGAAAGATACATGGATGGATGGATGTACTGATGGATGATAGATCTATCCATCTATCTGAAAACTCAGAATATCTATTCATCCATCCATCCATCTGAAAACTCAAAATATCCTTCAATCCATCAATCTATCCATCAGTCCATATATATATATATATATGTATATGTATGTATATATATATATATATATATATATATATATATATATATATATATATATAAATATAAACTTTAGTCACTTTTAGCACTGTTAAAAGTTATTATGGTAATAATGAAGTAATTGTTTAGTATGGTGGAAAATGCCACAATTGTGGGATAGTCGTAATCTATATATAGTACCTGTAGATATTTTTATAATATTACATAAAGGTATATTTTTATTTTTTATATTCGCCGATCAGCCACAACATTAAAATCACCTGCCTAATATTGTGTAGGTCCCCATCGTGCCACCCAAACAGCGCCAACCCGCCAACATACTAAGATGCTATTCTTCTCACCACAATTGTACAGAGTGGTTATCTGAGTTACTGTAGACTTTGTCAGTTAGAACCGGTCTGGCCATTCTCTGTTGACCTCTCTCATCAACAAGACATTTCCATCCACAGAACTGCCGCTCACTGGATGTTTTTTGTTTTTGGCACCATTCGGAGTAAATTCTAGAGACTGTTGTGTGTGAAAATCCCAGGAGATCAGCAGTTACAGAAATACTCAAACCAGCTCGTCTGTCACCAACAATCATTCATGCGATTATCCAATCAGCCAATCGTGTGGCAGCAGTGTAGTGCATAAAATAATTCAGATACGGGTCAGGAGCTTCAGTTAATGTTTACAACCATCAGAATGGGGAAAAATGTAATCTCAGTTATTTGGAGCATGGCATGATTGTTGGTGCCGGATGGGCTGTTTTGAGTATTTCTGTAACTGCTGATCTCCTGGGATTTTCACACATAACAGTCTCTAGAATTTACTCAGAATGGTGCCAAAACAAAAAAATATCCAGTGACTGGCAGTTCTGTGGACGGAGATGCCTTGTTGATGAGAGAGACGGTTCAAACTGACAAAGTCTACGGTAACTCAGATAACCGCTCTGTAGAATTGAGGTGAGAAGAATATAATCTCAGAATACTAGTCTGAGATGCGGGTTGGCGCTCTTTTGGCAGCACGATGGGGATCTACAGAATATTAGGCAGATGTTTTTTTTCCTCCCCTTTTCTCCCCAATTTGGAATGCCCAATTCCCAATGTGCTCTAAGTCCGCGTGGTGGCGTAGTGACTCACCTCAACCCGGGTGGTGGAGGATGAATCTCAGTTGCCTCCGCGTCTGAGACCATCAATCCGCGCATCTAATCACGTGGCTTGTTGAGTGCGTTACCGCGGAGATATAGCACATGTGGAGGCTTCATCCTATTCTCCGCGGCATCCACGCACAACTCACCACGCACCCCACTGTGAACGAAAACCACATTATAGAGACCACGAGGAGGTTACCCCATGTGACTCTACCCTCCCTAGCAACCGGGCCAATTTGGTTGCTTAGGAGACCTGGCTGGAGTCACTCAGCATGCCCTGGATTCGAACTTGCGACTCCACGGTTGTAGGCAGGCGGTTTTAATGCTGTGGCTGATCGGTGTATAAAGGTACTGTATAATGTTTTTTTTATTTTTAAACGTTATGTTGACTGATTGTGTTTCACCTGTAACAGAACGCATTAATCAGACTGTTAAAATAACCAAACACACAGTGGATATTGAAGAAAAAGGAGTCAAACTCAAACTCACCATCGTGGACACACCAGGGTTTGGAGACGCTGTTAATAATAATGAATGGTGAGAATTCATCTGTTCTCAGCCAGACATAGACACAGTTGTGTACAATTCTGTCATTCTGAGCACTGTGTGTATGTGTGTGTGTTTGTGTGTTTGCAGTTGGAAGCCCATCACAGATTACATTGATCAACAGTTTGAGCAGTACTTCAGAGACGAGAGTGGACTGAACAGAAAGAACATACTTGACAACAGAGTACACTGCTGTCTGTACTTCATACCACCATTTGGACACGGGTACGAAAAACACGAGTGTGCATGTGCTGGAGTGGGATGAGTGTCCAAATATGGGTCAGAATATAATGAGGTTCATCATTGCACAATAATAAAGTGTGTTTGTCAGGAATTAAATTAAAAGATACTACGTCAATATCATGTCCAGTGTATTTGCTGTGCAGGTTGCGGCCGGTGGATGTGGAGTTCATGAAGGCGCTACATGAGAAAGTGAATATTGTTCCTCTGATCTCTAAAGCCGACTGTCTCACTCCTAATGAAGTCAAAAAACTCAAGGACAGGGTTAGGAAATATCCTGTTATCTTTTATCCTAATTCCCAGACAGTTTTCCCAATGATTGTAATTCAGATTTTGCACCTTGACTCATTCAGTAGGATGTGCAGATTTAACGTGTCGTCTTTATTCTGCCCTCCTGCAGGTGCGAGACGAGATCGAGCAATTTGGGATTAAAGTGTATCAGTTTCCTGAATGTGACTCTGATGAAGAGGAGGACTTTAAACAGATGGACAAAGAACTGAAGGTCAGACAAACATAGCTACAAATTGTCAAAATAAACAATCTCATTCATATCCATCCAGAGTAAATATGGGTCGAACAGTGTATTAAACAGAAACTCTCTTAAAGGAATATTCCAGATTAAATCAACAGCATTTGTGGCATAATGTTGATTACTATAAAAATGTATTTTGACTCATCCCTTATTTTGTATTTATTTGTATGCGTGTGTGTCATAGGAGTGTACTCCATTTGCTGTCATTGGCAGTAATACAGTGGTGGAGACCAGAGGTCAGCGGGTCAGAGGGCGTCTTTACCCCTGGGGTATTGTAGAAGGTCAGTGATTTCAGAAACACGCACACTGACAAAATGTATACATTGAACTTGTAAACCCGTATGTACTTTGCATATTTACTAGAAGTATGCGAATGTGTTTGTGTGTTCATTGTTGAGTACTAAATTATACTTTTTGTGTGTGTTTTTCCAGTGGAGAATCAGTCTCACTGTGACTTTGTGAAGTTGAGGAACATCTTGATTCGCTCTCACATGCACGACCTGAAAGACGTGACCTGTGACGTGCACTATGAAAACTACAGAGCGCATTGCATACAGGAGATGACCAGGTGTGTGTTTGTGTGTAAGAAGTTCGCAGAGAGTGATTGATATAAATATCATGAATTGTCTCTAGTAACCGTTCAATCATAACAGGAACAGAAAACACAAGACATATTTTATTTTATCCTACAGAATATGCAGCATGAATATGGCCTTTATGCATCAATAGATGAATTTAATGTGATGCATGTTTGTGTGTGTTGCAGTAAACTTGCACAGGATAACTGTACAGACAGCCCGCTACCCATCTTACCTCTGCCCACACCAGACGTGGAGACAGAGAGACTCATCAAGATGAAAGATGAAGAGGTACGAAATAATCAGCACTAATAATGTACCATCATTTTCATGTGTTATCATTGCTGTAGTATGTGATGTAATCTGTTTGGAAACCGTTAGTTTACATTCACATTTATTGGTTTAGCAGACACATTCATCCAAAGCGACTTTCAAAGCAAGTGACACGGATACTGCACACTCTTGCTTAAGGAATATTTAGGGTTCAATACAAGTAAAGCTCAATCAATTCATTTCAACTCATCCCTCCTTTTCTTTAATAAAAAAATACTCACTGTTTCAAAAGTATAGCCACAAGATGTAAACAATATGGGTGTTAACATGATTTTAGTGTAAACCCTAAAACGACCATAAAAAAAGCGATGATTTAAACAACTTTACAGCTCAAATAATACACAAGTTTTAACAGAAGAATTCATGTACGTTTTTTTAAAATAAAATTATAAGCTTCACATTTCTACCTTTTTAAACCCTCCAAAAATTGGCCTCATTCACCTCCATTGTAAGTGCCTCACTGTGCATTTTTTAAAAGAGAGGTAGGGAAGAGTTGAAATGATTTTTTGTGGTAATTATGGCACTAATTCTGTCAACTGATTGAACCCGGAATATTTCTTCAAGGGTGTTATCACACTATGTGGGGCCAAAAAAGTGAACTGAGGGAAAAAGGAGCCAGTTGTCTTTGCATTCAGTGCCATCTGTGACCTTGAAAGTGGGCTCAGATCTCTTTCTGGTTCACTTTACCGGTCACAGGATCTCAGTCCATTTTGCATTCACACTGCATTGTTTTTTTTATTTTTTTTATTTTACCCCCTTTTTCTCCCAATTTGGAATGCCCAATGCCCACTACTTAGTAGGTCCTTGTGGTGGCGTGGTTACTCACCTCAATCCGGGTGGCGGAGGACAAGTCTCAGTTGCCTCCACTTCTGAGACCGTCAATCCACGCATCTTATCACGTGGCTCGCTGTGCATGACACCGCGGAGACTCACAGCATGTGGAGGCTCATGCTACTCTCCACGATCTACGCACAATTTACCACGCGCCCCATTGAGAGCGAGACCACTAATCACGACCACAAGGAGGTTACCACATGTGACTCTACCCTCCCTAGCAACTGGGCCAATTTAGTTGCTTAGGAGACCTAGCTGGAGTCACTCAGCACACCCTGGATTCGAACTCGTGACTCCAGGAGTGGTAGTCAGCGTCAATACTCGCTGAGATACCCATGCCCCACGTTGTTGTTTTTTAATCCTAGCCCACTTTGTAATATATAATATTGATGATAATTATAATTATTAGGGCTGTACTTAAAGGAATATTCTGGGTTCAATACAAGTTGAGCTCAATCAACAGCATTTGTGGCATAATGTTGATTAAAACAAAAAAACTATTTCGACTCGTCCTGCCTTTTCTTTAAAAAAAAAAAAAAAGTACAAATCTTCTCACTCTGTTGTCACCATAGAAACAGAATAAGTGGCTACGGTAACCTGTCAGGGCCAAATACACTGGTGGCCAAAAGTTTGGAATAATGTACAGATTTTGCTCTTATGGAAAGAAATTGGTACTTTTATTCACCAAAGTGGCATTCAACTGATCACAATGTATACTCAGGACATTAATAACGTGAAAAATTACTATTACAATTTTAAAAAAATGTTCAGAACTTCTTAAACTACTTCAAAGTGTTCTCATCAAAAAATCCTCCACGTGCAGCAATGACAGCTTTGCAGATCCTTGTTATTCCAGCTGTCAGTTTGTCCAGATACTCAGGTGACATTTCACCCCACACTTCCTGTAGCACTTGCCATAGATGTGACTGTCTTGTGGGGCACTTCTCACACACCTTACAGTCTAGCTGATCCCACAAAAGCTCAATGGGGTTAAGATCCATAACACTCTTTTCCAATTATCTGTTGTCCAATGTCTGTATTTCTTTGCCCACTCTAACCTTTTCTTTTTGTTTTTCTGTTTCAAAAGTGGCTTTTTCTTTGCAATTCTTCCCATAAGTCCTGCACCCCTGAGTCTTCTCTTTACTGTTGTACATGAAACTGGTGTTGAGCGGGTAGAATTCAATGAAGCTGTCAGCTGAGGACATGTGAGGTGTCTATTTCTCAAACTAGAGACTCTGATGTATTTATCCTCTTGTCTAGTTGTACATCTGGTCTTCCACATCTCTTTCTGTCCTTGTTAGAGCCAGTTGTCCTTTGTCTTTGTAGACTGTAGTGTACACCTTTATATGAGTTATTCAGTTTTTTGGCAGTTTCAAGCATTGTATAGCCTTCATTCCTCAAAACAATGATTGACTGACGAGTTTCTAGAGAAAGCTGTTTCTTTTTTGCCATTTTTGACCTAATATTGACCTTAAGACATGCCAGTCTATTGCATACTGTGGCAACTCAAAAACAAACACAAAGACAATGTTAAGCTTCATTTAATGAACCAAATATCTTTCAGCAGTGTTTGATATAATTGCGATATATTTGATATAAAGTGATTTTCTAGTACCAAATGATCAATTTATCATGATTACTCAAGGATAAGGTGTTGGAGTGATGGCTGCTGTCTAGATTTGATCAAAAATGACTTTTTTCAAATAGTGATGGTGCTGTTTTTTACATCAGTTATGTCCTGACTATACTTTGTGATCAGTTGAATGCCACTTTGGTGAATTAAAGTACCAATTTCCTTCCGAAACAGCAAAATCTGTACATTATTCCAAACTTTTGGCCACCAGTGTATGTTTGGCATTACGCGAATGGGAAAATCAAGTGAGCTTGGTGTTTTTTGTTTAAAATGCACGTTATTGGAGAAATAAACCGCTGACTGAAAGAGAACCGTACTTAGACCACCTCCAGAGATCAGTGTATACATTTGATCAGTTTGTGTGTCCCCTGGGAATCGAACCCATGATCTTGCTAGTGCCATGCTGTACCAGTTGAGCTACAAGAACTGGAGACCAGTCACACTCGGTTTTTTTTTTTTCCTAAAAATGTATGGCAACATATGTGGACATTGGACTAAGTAGTGAAATATTAAATAATACCAAGCTATAGAAAGTCAGTTTTCTTTATCAAATGAGATTGTTTGGAGTATGGGTCAAAAATGTTGCAAACCGCTATCAGATCCCTGAAACGAACCAAGTGTGACAACACCCTGAAAGTATGTAACATTTTATTTTATGTCATACAGTATAACCAGTAAGACTGGCAATATTATAAATCTACTCGGTTTTGTCTGTATTTTTAAAACAGTGTTTTTAATTAAATATGCATGCTTTGGGGGAAATCAGGCTTCAAAATATCATAATATTGCCTATATTAGAGAAAGATAGTTTGTTTGTACTTTTAAAACGATATCGAAAAAGACTATTGGAAATAAAAGGCATTCAAACTACGGTTTGCATGAGAGAAAGTAAGCCTTATTATAATCTGCTTTTAATTTAGAGACGTTTCTCATGAAAGTGAATTTTTGTTGTTTTGACCGTGTTGTTTTGTATCTGCAGCTGAAGAGAATGCAAGAGATGCTGGAGAAGATGCAACAACGGATGCATGAGAAAGATCAGTGACACGCACACTACAACCCTCACTGCAACTCTCAGATGTGAATGCATTTAAAATATACTGTACGAATATCATATCTACCGCTTTGTCCATCAGATTCAGTCTTACAATTGCTGTAAGTTGATTTGCTCGGTGCTTTTGTCTGCCTGGATGAAACATGGTGATTTGACAAATGCTCGTGTCTATGAAGAGCATAAATAAATCAGTGTATTATTAACTTAATGAACTTTTAAAGGTATCTAATTTATATTGACTTTTTTTATTTGCTTAGCAAGATGAATGTGTGAGTTTTTAGAAAATATTTTTTTCTGAAATAGTGATGGTCGTTTATTGATATCTATGTACGTGTGTGCATTTGTAAACCGAGAGAGATATTATGTATTTTGCTAGTAATTTGTTGGATTCAAAGGCAGTTTTGTTTTTTTAAAGTGCTCGAAATCAGTGAATGTGCAGATACAATTGAAATTATTGTCATCAATAAACTTTCTCAGTTCAGACTGTGGGTCTTTGCTTGTTTAATGACAATAATAGCATCAATAACAGTAGTGTTGGTATATTTATACAATTATTATGGTAAATCTTGCAGTTATGCTTGCTAATAAATGTGAAGAATTTGTAAGGTATCATTGTTTTTGTCCTAGTTCCAAAGCTTCTTTAAAATGTTAAATAAAGAAGAAAATGTGTTTTCATATTTAAACATTGAATTCTTTTATCTGAAATGTGACGTAGGTTTTCTGTAGGTTTCTGATACGGTATAATTCCTTCAGATGTAAATGCGTTTTCTCACGTCAATACTAGGAGTTTAAAGCAGGTTAACAGTATCAGAGAGCGAATGTGTGCCTCACTTCCTGTGTCATATTCCTCTGAGTGTGGCGTGTGTGTGTTTGTGTGTTGAAGGTAATTTTATCAGTCAGACACGGCTGTGTTTAATGCTGCAGTCTTAACGCTCCTCAGTCTGATACAGACACACAGAGACGCTGGTAAGAACTTTTCAATATAGTTTATTCTCGCTTTATTTGTTTATGAATTCTTATTGATCTCATATGGCTTGTTTTTTGATGTTCACTATATAGCAGGTAAATCGGTGAACTAAGGAGGTGAATACACTGATATTTGCACAGCAAAAAAAAAAAAAAAAAAAAAAAAACTTAAAACAGAATTTTTGTCTTGTTTCCAGTAAAAAATATCTAAAGTACCTTTGTTGGGAAATTGTTATGCTGCTAAGACAATACGTGTAATTAAACTGTAAAATATTGTACAAAATAAGTTTAACAAAAATATTTAATAAAAATATTATTTACAATATAGTTAATGGTAAAAAATTGCATTGTGTTTAACATGACAATACATAAGTATACTTTTACTCAAAAATTTAAATTATAGTGAAAAAATAATAACTGGGCATTCCCAGAAGTCCCTTCATGACCCATCATATTTAATTATATTTTATACATTGTTTTATATGAATATAAAACAGTGAACCTGTCAAATATATATTCACCAAAGTGACATCCTTGGTTACTGTACTTTTTACTGTGTTTTATTTTGGGGTTTTTTACCATAAATTTAACAGGATTTGTTATACAAAGTTGTTTTGTTCAGATATGTTTTACTAGAAACCAAGACAAAAGTACTAATTAAGAAAAAAACATTTGCAATGTGAATGAATAAAATGAAATACACTGTAAAATATCATTAAAACACCACCTTGTTTCCTTCCATGTACCGTGTTACAATTTCTGTCATTTATTCTCAGTTGAATTCATATTAATTTTTATTTATTTATTTATTTATTTATTTATTTTTGCTTGATTTTATTTATTAGATTTACTTAAGTAAATTCAAAATAATTAATTTATCACTGCAGGTTGCCACTTTGGTACTTTGATATATAAATTTAAGGCAGCAAATAAACCTTTAAAGGTTTTAATATTAGTGTAAATATTAGTTTAATATTTTTTGAAGTATAGAAGGGGAAAAGCATGATGTTGCATGTGTATTCTGTCAAATAGTGAGATTGTGTAACCATGGTAATGAATGATTATCATATTCATACAGTATATACTTCAAGGAATTTCAAAGAATGCAATGGTACATTACACTACTATGGCACATGTACAACAAAAAAAAGGACATATTTTACTTTGTAAGTGTTTATTAATCATATATAATTGAAAATTAATTGATAGTTGAATTATATATATATATATATATATATATATATATATATTTTTTTTTTTTTTTTTTTTTTTTAATTATTATTATTATTATTTATTTTTATTTTTTACTTTTGCTATTTAAAGCTGCACTATGTAAGATTTTTTTGGTTAAAAATTAACAAATTGCCATTATTGATTGAGTACCTAAACAATCAGAGTTCAAAACAATGTTCTTACCTTACCCCAATTCACTAAGCCTATAAAAAGTATTTGTATTTTGAGCTATCAGGTTCGATTTGGCAAGAAATCGCTGACTTATGACATACAGCATTGTGTCATTACGTCATATCTCTGAACACAGGAAAAAGAGCCGACTGTCTCGTTCCCATGTAAACAGTAGATGGCGGTAATGCACTGTTTTAGTTTGCGAGTAGCCGTTAATAATATGAAACAAACGCTAGTTACGTATGTAACCTTGGTTCTGTGAATTCTGGATGACTGCCAGAGGTGGTGCTAAGCACTAGTGGATAATCGCAGAGCCAGCTAGATAGGTTGAGAAAATATAACAAAAAAAGTCACGTCACGACGCAGACTGAGCTGCAAGGATATAAACCGCAGCAGCTTGGTGCCCAGCCTCGTAATGTTTTCTCACGCATTCCGAATGACAAGAAACTCTGGTGGTCATCCAGAATTCACAGAACCACAGTACATATGTAACTAGCATTCTGTTTCATTCCTCCTGACTACCAGAGGTGGTGCTAAGCACTAGTGGATGACACATACCAACACAGTCATGAGGAATGTCACCAAATCCAGAAGAACTGCAGAGCTCACAGCATGGGAAGCAGCCATGTTAACCTTGTAGAACCATGCAAAGGTGCTTGGAGAAGACCAGATAGCAGCCGCACAGACATCTGCCAAGGAAACTCCCGAAAGGCAGCGCAAGACGAAGAGACAGCCCTGGTAGAATGGCAAGTAACATCCTCTGGTGAGGGTTGTTGAGCCTTATCATATGCCAATTTTATCAACTCCTCAATCCAGCGCGACAGTCTTTGTTTGGACAAAGGCGCACCCTTGTGCATGCCACCATGACAGACAAATAACTGATCCGTCTGCCTGAATGAAGCGGTAGAATTAAAGCGCATACAGGACACAGGAAATGAGCCCTCATATCAGTATCGGATTGAGTTTAGGGCAGCTGAAAAGCAGCCAGAATTAATGGACTTATTCACAAATTGCGTCAAAAGGACTTTTGTAAGAAAGGTCGGGTTAGGAAGAAGAATGACCCCTTAATCCGCAGGCATCCAGCGCAACCACAGCTCACTCACAGATAGCGCATGGAGCTCACCAACACGTTTAATGTAAGCAACAGCCAGTAGATACACTGCCTCCAAAGACATCCACTTAGATCTGCACCACCCAATGTTCGAATGGTGGTGCACTAAGGAATTCTAGCACAAGTGGCAAGTCACACACAGGAAACGGGTTCACACAAATCAGCTTTAAACGCTTTGCTCCCTTCAGAAAATTGCAAACAAGGCTACGAGACCCCAAAGAGGAACCACAAACTGGGGCATGATGTGCAGATATGGCAGCAACATACACTTTAAAGTAGAAGCAGCTTTGTTGTCGTCCAATAGATGTTGCGAGAAGCTCAAGCCCTTCGGCACAGTACAGTGGGCAGGATCAATTCCAGGATCCCCACACCATGAAGAGAATATTCTCCAATGAGCAGTTCGGCCACTTGTGAGCCAGCGCATCCTGTCACGATGGGCTGGATTCTCAGTCCTCGCGAATGACCAATGGAAATGAGTGGTAATTTCTGACACAAACAGATCCACCTCTGCCTCGCCGAACCGCTGCCAGACCAACTGCACAACATCGGGTAAAGCCTCCATTCCCCCGGTTGCAGCAGATCCCTGGATAGAGCATCTGCCACCTGATTGTTCGATTCTGGGAGATGAACTGCTCTCAATGACGCCAGTCATTGACCATATGAGGATCCTGCGAGTTAGCTGTAAAGACTCGAGAGACCTGGTACTTTCATTAAATTATTACTTTGATTGTTCATCTGGTTCCCACCTCCTCCTTTCCCATTTTAACCTTGTTACAGGCACAAAGCAACCAATCATCTAAATAGGGCAGAATCCTCATGCCCTAGGACCAAAGAGGAGCGAGGAGCCAGAGACAGACCAAATGGACAGACCGAATGTTAGGACTTTGAACTGAAACATTTTATCCTGGAAGCTGAATCGTAGAAACTTCCTGCAGTGGGGTGCAATGGGAACATGAAAATAAGCATCTATAAAATCTACACTCACAAACCAGTCTCCTTTCTTCACAGACCGAAGAACGTCGGCAGTGCGTAACATGTGAAAAGGAAGTGATTTCAAGAACACATTTAGACGTCGCAAGTCCAGAACTGGACGAAGACTGCCTTCCTTCTTTGGAACGAGGAAGTACGTTGAGTAAAAACCATCCTTCTGACTGAGGGGAAGAACTTTTTCAATAGCTCCCTTCTCCAACAGTGAACAAATTTTCAGAGAAAGAACCATTGAACAGGTTATATCCTCAACAACTGTCGGAAGAATTCCTGAAAACTTGGGGGGCCAGCATCGGAACTGTAGAGTATATCCCTTGCTCAAAGTTGCCAGAACCCAGGGGTCTGACACTGAAGTTCTCCAATAGTTTAGATGTTGCAGAACCGTAGCAAGCACTTCACGGTTTGTGGATTCTGCCTTTAGCACCTGTGGGGGGATGCTGACGTGGTCCCCCCTGAGGCTGATGGTGAAATGGGTGACAGCCCTGGGCCTCCTCAACACTCTAAGGATGCTGTGGGGCCTGAGGTTGGGAAGCAGTGTGGTGACGAAATCGCTGCTCTGGTATCAGGTAGCGATGATGAGCTGGAGCTGGTGGCATCCTAAAAGTAGGTGCCCGTGGGACCTGAGTCAGCTGACGGGAAGCTTCCAACAGCTTCATTCTCTTCTCCAGTACATCAAAGACATTGGGGCCAAACAGATGTCCTGGTACAATTGGCAGTTCCCTCTGGGTCTTTTTACAATCTTCAGGCAGTCTGAAGATGAAAAATCCATCCAGATAATTGTGTAGAGCGCAGTGTCACAGCTTGAGAGGGCGAATCCTCGCTACTCAGTTAATCTTCACTGGACAGTGCGGAGAAGACAACGACCAATCATAGCGAGAAAGAGAAAGAGGCTGGGCATCAAGCTGCTGTGGTTTATATCCTTGCAGCTCAGTCTGCATCACAATGTGACTTTGTTGTTATATTTTTTCGACCTATCTGGCTGGCTCTGCGATTATCCACTAGTGCTTAGCACCACCTCTGGCGGTCAGGAGGAATGAAACAGAACTACAGTTCATTTCAGTCACACTCACACTGTTCTGGACAGCATTGCAGCAATCTGGATAGATGTTTATTTGTTATCCATTTGGTGAAGTTATTTACCTGCTATAATGCTTGGATATGTTGTCTGGTAGGGTTGTTGAAGCTTATATTGCTTGTCATGCTTTATGAATCGAACAATACTCATGTGTTAACCAATCACAATGTATCTATGTTGTTGGGGGGAGATACTGTGACATGTTTACTAATATTTATGATTTCAGAAATTGACTGTTAACTGTTATATTGCATTTTTAAGCATATTATTTTCATGTTTAATAAAGTATACAGTATTTTATCCCCATCATTTTTGAATCCTCATTTTATGTTTTGAGTTTACTGTGTTATTGTGTGCATTCATAGACTATTACGGTTCACTTGCATTATCAACTGAGGCTGTACATTATAATATAAAAATAATAAAGCCTTCCATTGAACTCGTATCAGCCATATCACTAGTATCACCTCTTAAACTGATAAGTGTAGTACAATACAAACATTAATAGTAGATAAGGGGGGCCTGGGTAGCTCAGCAAGTATTGACGCTGACTACTACCCCTGGAGTTGCGAGTTCGAATCCAGGGTGTGCTGAGTGACTCCAGCCAGGCCTCCTAAGCAAACAAATTAGCCCGGTTGCTAGGGAGGGTAGAGTTACATGGGGTAACCTCCTTGTGGTCGTAATTAGTGGTTCTCGCTCTCAATGGGGCGCTTGGTAAGTTGTGCGTGGATCGCTGAGAGTAGCATGAGCCTCCACATGCTGTGAGTCTCAGCGGTGTCATGCACAATGAGCCACGTGATAAGATGCACGGATATACAGCCTCAGAAGCGGAGGCAACTGAGACTTGTCCCCCGCCACCCAGATTTAGGTAAGTAACCGTGCCACCACGAGGACCTACTAAGTAGTGGGAATTGGGCATTCCAAATTGGGAGAAAAGGGGATAAAAAAAATAGTAGATAAAACACTTGAAAAATTATAGTACAGTATACTGGTAGTAATTGAGGTGATTGAGTCCTCTGTTCTTTATGTAAAAGCGCTTTGAGTGTAGTGTGAGAAAAGTGTAAAATTCATTCATTCAAAATATGTGAATATGAGTGTTGTTTATCTTCATCAAAGCATGTAATATCTCAGTTTTAAATGTTTAATCGTATAACAGTATATCAACATGAAAATTGCACGTTATGATTCCGGCTGTGAAAATTTCCAGTCATGATCACGCACAGGAAAAGCTCAAATCATGAGATTCATCTGCCAGAAGAGCAGTGCCGCAACACGAATCACGTAAAGTGTTCTTCCGCAAATTGCTTGCATTTTTAAGTTTCCACAGATGTCGCTAGAGAGCACAAAGTTACATAGTGCAGCTTTAATTTCAACTGAAAAAAGCATCATGATTAAGGAGAATTCTCTCTGCAATATTGTGGTTACTCCTATTTTTTCCTTAATGTCCTTCTATATGTGTAAAGCTCTCTATCATTTTTATCTTGGTCTTCCCAGCTAAATTTGCTTCCTTTTTTGCTGCTGAAATTCCTGATAGCTCCACACATCAATATCTGTTCAGTTCAGAACTCTGTATGTGTCATGTGTTTAAATGCTTTAAATAGCCATTGGAACTGTGAGAGTGAGATAAAACACATGCACAAATGATATAATATAAGCCATAAAAAGCATTCATATTTTAAGCTCCCAGTATCTCTCTTTTGTCTCCTTTCTCTCTCATACAGTATATTTCTCTCTGTGTGAAGCATGTCTGCTGGTATGAGGTCTGTTCTGCTTGTGTTGAAGGTTCTCCTGTCTGTGCTGTGCAGTGAGATGTTTGTAGTTCAGGCTGTTTGTCCTCAGGTGTGTTTCTGCACAGGTTCTGTGGTAGACTGCAGTAAACGCAACTTAACTATGGCAACCCTGCCCTCCTCTTTTCCTCTGCACACCACTGAACTTCACCTGAATGATAATCACCTGACTGCACTCCCAAATGCCCTGCTGGACTCACTGCCCGCCCTGCGCCAGGTGGTTCTCCACGGTAACCCGTGGTCATGTGATTGCGGCATACTCTATCTGAGAGGATGGCTTCTGAAACAGAGGAACAATGATTTGATACGGTCAGTGTGTGTGAAAATGTGTGTGTCTAGGGTTGAATTGGAGTGATCTTGGTCTTGTTCTTACTTTTTGATGTATCTCAGATGCAACAAATCTGATGAGAGTATGAGAGTCTTGTGTTTTATTTTTTTGTTATTTGTGGGGGGAAAAAAGTACATCAGAGTTTGCCATTTAAATTTTTTTTAATGACAATGTAAAATTATGGTGGTCTGGTCTGAGATTGTCTGGTATTGGTCTGAATTTGGATTTTAGGTGGTCTTGTGTTGGTCCGGGTGTGGGTCTTAGGGTGTCTGGTATAGTTTTGGTTCTTAGGTGGTCTTATATTGGTCTAGACCTGGGTTTTAGGTGGTCTGGTGTTGATCTGGGTTTCAGGGGGTCTGGTATTGGTCTGGTTCTTAGGAGTCTGGCATTGTTTTGGTTCTTAGGTGTTCTGGTATTGGTCAGGTTCTTAGATTGTCTGAAATTGATCTGCATTTAGGTTTTAGGTGGTCTGGTACTGTTTTGGATTTTAGGTGTACTGGTATTGGTCTGGACATAAGGTTGTCTGGTATTGGTCAGAGTTTGGGTTTTAGGTGGTCTTGTATTGGTCTGGGTATGGGTCTTAGGGGGTCTGGTATTGGTCTGGGTCTGAAATGGTCCTGTATTGGTCTAAGTTTGTGTTTTAGGTAGTCTGGTATTGTTCTGGATCTTAAGGGGTCTGGTATTGTTTTGTTTTTTAGGTGTTCTGGTATTGGTCTGGTCTTAGGTTGTCTGGTATTGGTCTGTATTTAGGTTTTGAGTGGTCTGGTATTGGTCTGGATCTTAAGGGGTCTGGTATTGTTTTGATTTTTATGTGTTCTGGTATTGGTCTGGGTCTTAAGTTGTCTGATATTGTTTTGGTTTTTAGGTGGTCTGGTATTGGTCTGGGTCTTAGGTTGTTTGAAATTGGTCTGACTTTGGGTTATAGGTGGTCTGGTGTTGGTCTGGGTCTTAGGGGGTCTGGATTTGGTCAAGGTCTAAGGGGTCTGGTATTGTTTTGGTTCTTAGGTGGCCTGATATCCATCCAGATCTGGGTTTTAAGTGTTCTGGAATTTGTCTATGTCTTATGATATTGGTCGGTTTCTTTGGGTTTCAGGTGGTCTGATATTAGTCTGGGTCTTTGGGGGTTTGTTCTAGGATTGGGTATTAGGTGGTCTGATATTGGTCTGGGTCTTAGGTGGTCTGGGTTTTGGAGGGTCTGATATTGGTCTGGGTCTTTGGGGGTCTGATATCGGTCTGGGTCTTATTGGGTCTGGTATTGTTCTGGGCCTTAGGTGGTATGATAATGGTGATGGTCTGGGTCTTAGTTGGTCTGGTATTGTTCTGGATCTGGGTCTTAGGTGGTCTGGTATTGGTCTTTATGTATATAGGAGGGTTTTGTGGATTTTCTCTGCCTGAGCAATTAAACTGCATTCACATTAAAGCTGTCTGTGTGTGTTTCAGGAATGTGAGCTGTAGTTTTCCAGCACACCTGCGGGGACGTCTGGTGGTGTATCTGGTGGAGGAAGAAGTTTTGGAATCATGTCGTTATTGGATGTGTAATTTAGCACTGGCATCTCAGATCAGCCTCTTCATCTTCATTATTGTTCAAGCGCTCCTCCTCGCCTCTGTCATCCTCTTCCTCCGGCGGTTTCACCGGCTCACCCGAGTGGCTCGCCGCACGGCTGCAGAGACATTCACAGCAGAAGATGATGCTACTCAAAGCAATGAATATGTCATGTTAAAACACAGGGACATGTAGGACAAACAATTCTGCCTGTTTAAAAATGTTGCACGATTTATAACAAATTATCATTTAAAGTGTTTATTTAGGCATCTTGTTCCTTTTTGTTGTTATGCATCAAAATGGTAGTATAAACAAACAAATCAAGGTTTTCTCGAGTCCTATAGAATTGTAGTATTTACTCTAAATTGTCTTAATAATGAAACATTTGGAAAACATTTTACAAAACAAATTCTTTTGTATTGTTGTTCTTCTCTTTGTAAAAATAGACTTTTGTAAACTATATACATTGATCCCTATGTCACGATGAATTAAACAATTTTGGTCTGTACCTACATGTGTAATATGTGCAGGGTCATAGCTAGTGGGGTGAAAGGCGGTAACGATTCTAGGGGCCCAAAGGTACAGGGGGCCCCACAAAAAATTCTAAACTGTATTTTTTAATAGGAAAAGAGCCCAGAGCAATATACAGTCAGGAGGCCCAGATTATCTTGCTACGGCCCTGAATATGTGTGTGTCTTTGTAAGCATGTATTTTAACTGAGTTTACTACTTTCTGTTTATGGCTTGCAAACAGTGGTGTAGCCAAGTGTGGGCCGGGGTGGGCCTGTGCCCACCCAAATTAGACCTAGGCCCACTCAGGAATATTAGAGATTATTCTTTGACTTCAACTATATATTTATAAAATAGCAACATAAATCGCATAAATGCATACATTTTGATTTCTGAAAGTGTGAATGAACTTTTGAATGCGCCACAATCTGATAAAATAATAATAATAATAATAATAATAATAACTGGGTGAAAACTTGGCCCATCCATGTTTATTGAGGCCCACCAAAAAGTAATTTTCTGTCTACGCCCTTGCTTGCAAAACATAAAAAATAAAATAAAATAAAAAATCATGATAGAGATCTCATTGTTGTTCATCGCTGTAAATGACCTTAAAAAAACAGCAATTAACATAAACTTAATATGTATTTTAATGATCAGAATTTTTATATGTGTTTCAAACTTTTTGTATTACCGTCTGTCTTGGCCAGGACTCTATAATAATAATAAAAAGTGAATTATTAAAGGACTGACCTGATTTAAAATGATTTAAATAAACACATAGAAACAGATAGTAATTTTACACATTGCTGTTATTCTACCACACTCAAACTAATATTAAGTGAGAGATAAAGCTCCCTCAAATGGGAGCTTTTAAATAGTATTTGATTACTTCTTAGGTTACATTTGCCAAAAATACAGTATATGTGTTTATTATAGCTATTCTCTTACACACACAGAGATAAAGAAAGATCTTTTTTGCTCTCAAATTTAATAGGCTACAGTGTGAAAAAGAATACATATTTTGTAGCCTATTTTATTTTAATTATTTCGACTTTTATTATCTATTTGTAGGCTGTTACTCTGTGTAATGCTACGTTTACTGTTTAAGTGTATTAATGTGTTCTTGCAGTTTGTTTATTCTTCTTCAGTAAGACATTAAAGGGGTAGTTCACCCAAAAATGAAAATTCGCTCATCATTTGCTCGCCCTCATTCCATCTCAGATGTGTACGACTCTCTTTCTTCTGCTGAACGCAAATGAAGATTTTTAGAAGAATATTTCAGCTCTGTAGGTCCATACAATGCAAGTGAATGGTGACCAAAACTTTAAAGCTCCAAAAAGCACATAAAGGCAGAATAAAAGTAATCCACACGACTCCAGTGGTAAAAAATCTGCGCGTTCTTAAGCAATATGATAGATATGGGTGAGAAACAGATCAATATTAAGCCATTTTTTTAGTATAAATTCTCCTCCCTGCCCTGTAGGTGACGAAATGCATGAAGGATGTAAATCGGCAAAAACAAAAAAAGAAGAATGTAGAAGCGGAAGTGGATATTTATAGTAAAAAAAAAAAAAAGGACTTTAATATTGATCTGTTTCTCACCCACAGCTATCATATCGCTTCTGAAGATGTGGATTAAACCACTGGAGTCGTATGGATTGCTTTTATGCTGCCTTTATGTGCTTTTTGGAGCTTCAAAGTTCTGGCCACTATTCACTTGCATTGTACAGACCTTATTCACGGCAGCGGCATCTTTGATTTTTGAAGGGAATGACAACGAACGAGGCTGTGATGGATAGAAATACTTCAGTGGGTTAAATTGCATTTTAAAGTGTTTTCGGATCGTTCCACAGACAAAACATTGAAAAAAACAACAACTTTTCAATAACATTTAATAGACCGAAAACTCCAGACAAGGAGTTGTGGAAAATCAGATGTGATCTTTTTACAGCTTTATAACGTGCATGCCATTGAAGAGATGTAAGTCTATCCCACAGCCTCGTTTTCATTCCCATTAAAAATCAAAGATGGCGGTTCTGATGTGCAGAGCTAAGACATTCTTCTAAAAATCTTTTTTTGTGTTCAGCAGAAGAAAGAAAGTCATACACATCTGGGATGGCATGAGAGTGAGTAAATGATGAGAGAATCTTCATTTTTGGGTGAACTATCTCCTAAAAAGTTTCAGAGAATGCGCCGATGAATTTTACTGCAAGGGAACAAAACTCCCGGAACCATTTGTTATCGCTGATGAAGCGTATCGGCACTATTTTAAAGCTGCACAACAGCACTACTGGACCCACACGTGAGTTCTGAATTTGATTCTGTACCACCTAATTATTGGGGGAAAGAAATATTATTATGTATTTTAGATATATATAATAAAAAAGAGCTAACCAGTGTCAGCGTTTGTGTAGTTTTGATTAATATTAATTTGTCAGCTGATCTCTAGGAGTGTAAACATTGACATACATTGGCACACATGTCCAGTTATAATTTAATTATCTCTATATTTGACTAATATAACAGTATATGTTATGCTGAGTATTTATAATAGTTGAGTATTCGAGAAAATGCTCGAATAATTCACTTAACAGCTAAAATTAGGTTTTGAGATTTTGGGTTGGCATCTGTTAGTCCCTTCTCTAACTCATCATTCTTCAACAGAGACTCTTTGCTTCACTGAGCTTGTGTGTGTTTGGACCTGTTGAGTTCTGCGATGGGCAGACTAAGAAAAAAACACAACTGGAAAGGCAGACAGCAGAGCACATCTGTGCAGACAGCTAGAGGAGAGAAACAGGCTGATGTGCAAGTGGAGATTCAGGGTAAGAAACACACTTGATCAGATTCTGTACTGTGTTGATTGATATTTTGCCCGTAGTTTTATAAAAGTGCAGTACTGTGCAATACTCAGCAGTTGAACAGCCTGTTTCGGTGTAACTTGAAACAGAATTTGTAAGTCTGCTCTGTCACAAATTTTTGTATGCTTTGTTTATACTTTTAAAGGAATATTCCAGGTTCAATACAAGGTAACCCTTGTGCGTCAATTAAAAAAGTTACTCAGAGGTCCTTAGAGGACAAAATTGTCTGCATCAAAAAACTGCCATAAAATATTATATATTAATATTATTTTCCACTTTCACTGACTTAGATTTTTTAACCAACATCAGTCCTGATCATAACTACCAAATATTCATTCATTTTCAGTATTTGAACCCTTTAAATGCCAGTTTGTTTATATAATGCCACTGTTGTTTTGTACACACACACACACACAAATTTCTCAATACACACATACAAAACACAATCTGACATCCTTACCAACACACACACACAATTTTAGCTGCATCATTTATTCAATTGGCCTGCAGTGCTCTATAATACAGCAAACAGAAAATAGGAAAAAAGCATGTATTTGCTCCATAGGCTAAACATTAGAAAAATGGCGCCATCTGGTGGAAAATATTTAAAATGTAAAGTTTGAACCCAGGGCTCCGGAATGAAAGCATAGTATTGCAGAATTCATGATTTTATGCTTTAACGGCACTGGGATCAAATATTGCAGTTTTAATGGGTTTCAATGGGGACATTTTTGTCCTGAAGGTCCTGAGTGTAACTATTTTGTGAACACAGTGCATTATAGATGTATTATTGGAACTTTGGCAAAATTTATGGTGTTTGCATTAACACAGCCAAAATGATCGAGAAAACAAAACTGAAAAAGACAAAAATGTCCCGAAGTTCGCACAAGGGTTAAGCTCAATCGACAGCATTTTGGCATAATGTTGATTACCAAAAAAATAACTTCAACTTATCCCTCATTTTCTTTACCATAGAAAAATGACATTTTAAACAAATTTACAGCTAAAATAATACAGAGTTTTAACAAGAATTAAAGTGCTTTTTATAAGTTTATAAGCTTCACATTTCTGCCATTAAACCCTCCAACAATTGGTCTCCTTCACTAAATACCTTTTTGTGGTAATCAACATTATGTCCCAAATGCTGTCGATTGAGCTTAATTTGTATTGAACACAGAATATTCCTTTAAAAGTGTGCATTTTACATTTGGGAAGATGAGGCATAATATTTCCAGGCGCTTTTTATTTTTTAAATATAAGGTTTTAAGTTTAAGTTAAGTTTGAGTTCCTGTATAGCTCAATTGACGGAACATGGCGCTAGCAACACCAAGATCATGGGTTTGTTTCCCAGGGAACACACAAACTGATACAATGTAAACCTTGAATGCACTGTAAATCTCTTTAGATAAAAGCATCTGCCAAATGCATAAATGTAAATGTAAATATTTAAATGTATATTTTAGGTGCTTTAACAGGTCACCACCACATTTGTAATACATTTTTATTTTGCAGTTCACTGGTTCATTTTGAATGAGTTTGAAGTGTAACAAATACATTTTCTATGTAGTAAATAAATATGAGCTTATGAAAAGTGCATGTATTATAAAAATAGCAAAATGCTTGTGGCCTGGGTAGCTCAGTGGTAAAATACGCTGGCTACCACCCCTGGAGTTCGCTAGTTCGAATCCCAGGGCGTGCTGAGTGGCTCCAGCCAGGTCTCGTTGGCAACCAAATTGGCCCGGTTGCTAGGGAGGGTAGAGTCACATGGGATAACCTCCTCGTGGTCGCTATAATGTGGTTTGTTCTTGGTGGGGCGCATGGTGAATTGAGCGTGGTTGCCGTGGTGGATGGCGTGACATTTAACAAGCCACGTGATAAGCTGCGCAGGTTGACTGTCTCAGACGCGGAGGCAACTGGGATTCGTCCTCCGCCACCTGGACTGAGGCGAATCACTATGCGACCACGAGGACTTAGAGCGCATTGGGAATTGGGAGAAAAAGGTGAAAAATCCCAACAAAAAAAAATAGCAAAACGCTCTTATAAAATGGTTTTAGATGGAGTATACCATGTCACACTGCAGGTCGTTTCGACTTCCCAAAAGTGTTTTTATGTCAACTACCCATTTACATTGATGCTTTTATCCAGAATGACATACAGTGCATTTAAGGTTTCCAAGCATTTTAGATCGTATATTATTGTGTTCTGTGCAGATGGTGATGTCCTGAAAGGAGTAGATGAATGTAACGCTCTTGTTCTGCCCGGAACCAAAATCAAGAAGCAAAAAATCGAGCATCCCGTGCCTAAGAAGAAACCTCTGACAAAGAAACAGAGAAAGAACCTGGAGAAAGTTCTGGAACAGAAAGAGAAAAAAGCCCATGTAAGGAGAGCAAGAGAGTGTGTGTATTTCAAATGCAGTGTTTAATTGATACTTCCTGTTGATTTCAAGTATCTTTGTGTTTTCTCAATCTCTCTAGAGAGCAGATATATTAAATAAATTGGCTGAAGTTCAACTGCCTGAGTCGGAGCTGAAACTATTGTACACAACCTCTAAACTTGGCACTGGAGACAAACTCTACCAGACCAAACAGTAAGAGTTCTTACAAAGGCATGAAATATTGCTTTTATGCAGTAACGGGGGCAGTGGTGGCTCAGCGGTTAAGGTTCTGGGATACTGATCAGAAGGTTGGGGGTTCAAGCCCCAGCACTGCTCAAGATGCCACTGTTGGGCCCTTGAGCAAGGCCCTTGACCCTATCTGCTCCAGGGGCGCTGTATCATGGCTGACCCTGCACTCTGACCCCCAGCTTAGCTGGGATATGTGAAAAAAATAATTTCACTGTATATGTGCAAATGTATAATATGTGATAAATAAAATTATTAAAATCGGCGTCTCGCTGATTTTCAGTCTCCCGTGCAGGTGGATGCATTTTTTATTCTATAAGAAGACATGCGCATAAACTATGTTTGGAAACATTTACTGAATATATTCCTATGTAATTTATATTGGAATATAGATGTGCATCAAAAAAGTCATGTGTCTTTGCCTCAACAAAGAAAATATATCATCAATACCATTGCATAGCATGTGAAATGTTGCTCTGGTTATTCTGAAATGCCGGACACAACGCCTGTCATCAAAATGATTGGCTGCTTTTATCTCCTAGATGTGCTTTCTGATTTTGCTCATAAATTAAATTCATAACTTTGATAGAAACATGGCTAATGAGAAACATGTCTGATTGGTGTCTGGTAAACATGACCTTAAACCATCATACAGGGCTTCCTAAAATGTTTGAAAAAATGTAGTTGTGCACATCCCGTGAATTTGCAGATCTGTGAATGACGAACAGGAGGGCGGTTCAACCACAGTCAAGATCAGCGGTTTGAGTGGAGCAAACAGAAAGAGGAGGAGAGACGCTGATGATGAAGGTGACAAATCAGATTCTTCAGAAGAGACCGAGAGCTCAGACTCATCTGAGGAAGAGGAGGAGGCCACTGAGGAAGAACACTTGGAAAAGAGCTGCACCACAGAAAAGACAGAAGAGCAGCAGGTGCTGAGAGAGGAAGGCAAACAGAAAGAAAAAGAGCTTACAGAAGAGAAGAAAGAAAAAGACATGAAAGAGGTGCTTCATAAGAAGGAAGACTGCAAACCAGCTGTGTTTATTCCTGTGGACAGACTGCCAGAGATCCAGGTAGGAGATGAAGTCTGGTCCATACTGCATCTTATTCTGTCCAAAAACCACCCACTTTAACAGGAAAAGTGTCTCACTGACATGTGAAGTTACCAATCGCAGTTTGTTCTGTTTAGAGGGGGTTATCTTGAATAGATTATGTTAGGGACAGTCTACAGTCAGTTGGTCATTATTGCAAAATAAACCCTGACAGGGTGGTCAGGACCCCACTGATGAGCGGAGATGAAACGTAAAATATTGATTTGAGTTGAAATTACGTTATTATGTGAGAAGCAAAAGACAGCAGAGTCTCCAGTAATTCCACCTCCGGTTTGCGTCAGAGTTCTCTAGGTGTATATTTTGCGAAAACGACCAGCTGACAGTAGATTACCTGCTTATTACACAACTACTTGCCAAATACATGATTAAATGGACATGAAAGATTGATTTAAGTTGAAATTAAGTTATTATCTGAGAGAAAGAAGAGATTGTTGGGTCTCCAAAAACAGCTGATTTCATCTTTGGTTTGCGTCGTAATTTTGTTGGTGTTTATATTGTGAAAATGACATTTGACTGCTCATTATCCGCTTATTACACGACTACTTGCCAAATAAAAAAATGAGTGCACAATTAAACATTGATGAGTTGAAATTACGTTATTATGCGAGAAGAAAGAAACAGCTGATTCCACCTTTGGTTTGTGTCGTAATTTTGTTGGTGTTTATATTGTGAAAATGACCATTTGACTGCTCATTATCCTGCTTATTACACGAGTACTTGCCAAATAAATAAATGAGTGCACAATTAAACATTGATATGAGTTGAAATTACGTTATTATGCGAGAAGAAAGAAACAGCTGAATTCCACCATTGGTTTGCGTCATAATATTGTTCGTGGTTATATTGTGAAAATGACCATTTGACTGCTCATTATCCGCTTATTACACAACTACTTGCCAAATAAATAAATGAGTGCACAATTAAACATTGATATGAGTTGAAATTATGTTATTATGCGAGAAGAAAGAAACAGCTGAATTCCAGCATTGGTTTGCGTCATAATATTGTTCGTGGTTATATTGTGAAAATGACCATTTGACTGCTCATTATCCGCTTATTACATGAGTACTTGCCAAATAAATAAATGAGTGCACAATTAAACATTGATGAGTTGAAATTACGTTATTATGCGAGAAGAAAGAAACAGCTGAATTCCACCTTTGGTTTGCGTCGTAATTTTGTTGGTGTTTATATTGTGAAAATGACCATTTGACTGCTCATTATCCCGCTTATTACACGACTACTTGACAAATGAACAAATGAATGGACATTAAACATTGATTTGAGTCTAAATTGTTTTACTAGCTTACTTGTAGAGATCTCAGAGTGATACGAGAAGTAGGAAACATGACTCGCAATACCCGGTTGACAGGTGAAATATCACTTTATCCCCGAATGTTTGGTTTTTATTCTGAAATATTAAATCGCTGGATGTTGTAATTGACCAATCCATATGGAGTATTCCAGAGAGCTGTGTAATAATCTAACAATAGACTGCTGTGTAAAAAAACATTATTCAAATGATGGCATAGCAGTGTTAGTCCGGTTGTACAGTAAAACCAGAAGAAATTAGTATAAAATGTGTATAGACTCTTTGATCAAGGTTTATGTCCGTCCAGAAGCATTAAGGACAGATTATTTCACATCAGAAGACATAACTTTGTGTTTGTGGATATCTGGTTAACTAACCACAAAGTGCCTTATACCAAACTGAATATCTTTTAAAGATTTGCTGCCACTAATCTGACAAACTTTGGCAAATCTAGTGCTTGGTTCTTCCTTAGAAGTGCTCACTGTATCAGCCTGGCACCTTTAAACTCGACTTAGTCCTCCGGCAGACTGGTGTACCCCCACAAGTTGCATAATACCATCCAATCAGATTGGAATTGCGTGCGCTTTCCAATTTTTGTGTGAACGGTCAATGATCATGTAGGTTTGTCTCTGTATGTGAATTGCAGGAAGCTCGTTTGAGGTTGCCGGTCCTGGCCGAAGAACAGGTGATCATGGAAGCCGTGAGGGAAAACGAATCTGTGGTGTTGTGCGGAGAAACTGGCAGTGGAAAAACCACACAGGTGCCTCAATTCCTGTATGAGGCCGGATACGCCAGGTAACAACATGCACATATCAAACACTCATCTGTACTGTATATGAGCTGTATTGTCTCTGTCTGTCTTTTATTCATTTGTTTATTGTTTTATTTCTCACTCTCAGTTCTGCTGGTATTATTGGTGTGACGGAGCCCAGGAGGGTGGCGGCTATCAGCATGTCTCACCGTGTTGCCAAAGAGATGAATTTATCCACAGGGTATGACATCGTTTTTGATAAAGTGATAAACCACTAAAGGCTATGCGTTACAGTGGTTTTACCGCAGTTGAAGGATTGTTCCAGGTTCAATACACGTAAAGCTCAATCAACAGCATTTGTGGCATAATGTTGATTACCACAAAGATAATATCGACTCGTCCCTTGTTTGTTTAAAATAAAAAGCAAAAAATGCAGGTACAGTAAGACACTTACAATGGAAGTGAATGGAGCCAGTACATAAACATTAAAATACACACTTTTAAGTCAAAGTAGTTGTGACATATAAGGATAGTGAGCTATTTGATTACAGTAAAATCATGTTAACTCTTAAAATGTTTACGTCTTGTGGCTATACTTTTGAAACAGTGAGTATTTAAATGTTTATGGACTGGCTCCATTTTCTTCCATTGTAAGTGACTCACTGTAACCGTCGAACAAATCAACATTATTTTTGTGGTAATCAATATTATACCACAGACATTGTCCATTGAGCTTAACTCAGAACATTATTTATTTTTTATTTTCTCCCAATTTGGAATGCCCAATTCCCAATGCACTCTAAGTCCTCGTGGTGGCGTAGTGACTCGCCTCAATCCGCGCATCTTATCACATGGCTTGTTGTGCATGACACCGCGGAGACTCACAGCATGTGGAGGCTCATGCTACTCTCTGCGATCTACGCACAACTTACTACGCGCCCCATTGAGAGTGAGAACCCCTAATCACGACCACGAGGAGGTTACCTCATGTGACTCTACTCTCCCTAGCAACCGGGCCAGTTTGGTTGCTAAGGAGACCTGGCTTGAGTCACTCAGCTTCAATACTCGCTGAGCTACCCAGGCCCCATGAACCCAGAACATTTCTTTAAGGCGTGACTTGTAGGCACAATGCAACATGATATTTACCCCTTATTGCTTTAAGGATACTTTCTGCATTTGTGTGGGTGACAGCAGTTGTTTTAGACCTTTCAAACATCTTGTCAAGTTCAAACAGCCGTATTTTGTTTAATAAAGTTGTCATGTTTACAAACTGTTCAAATGTCATACGGAAGTAAATTCAAATAAATGTGTGTGTGTGTTTAGGGTGGTGTCGTATCAGATCAGATACGAGGGGAACGTGACAGAAAACACAAAAATCAAGTTTATGACAGACGGAGTTCTGCTGAAAGAAGTTCAGAAGGTAACGCACATACAGATCTTCTTGATGCCTCCCCCTCCCTGTTGTTTTCTTCTCAAAACGTTGCGTAATGCACTTGGGCATAGCAAACTTTCCAAAGTATGTTTTGGAAATTAGGATTTTTTGATGACTTATGAAAAGTTTCATGTGCAAACATGTAGTGACTAGGCCATTATTCAAGAGAAAATTATTCTATTATAGTGAAATTTCTAAAGTGACTTTTATGGAGTGGTGGTGGTGTAGTGGACTAAAGCACTGAACTGGTAAGCAGAAGGTTGCTGGGGTCCTTGAGCAAGGCACTTACTCCAGGTTGCTCCAGGGGGATTGTCCCTGTAATAAGGGCACTGTAAGTCACTTTGGATAAAAGCATCTGCCAAATGCATAAATGTAAATGTAAAGTGAATATAATGGCTCTGCTGTCATATATTTGAACAGCTAGTTAAAAACTGTAGTGTTTTCTGATTTGTGAGCAAATCATTCTTACGAGTTCTTTTCAATAAATCTGTCGAACTGGTTTACAAATTGGTCTGTATGAATTATCAGATTGTACTGAACAGTCCTCTTACATGAATCACAAACGACTGGAAAGGTCATGGAAAAAACCCAATGCAGTTCAAACACTGAATGCATCCCCTTACGCTAGTTTCTGTGACTTTTATGGATGTGTTTTTGTGCATATGCAGGATTTCCTGTTGAAGAAATACAGTGTGATCATCATAGATGAAGCTCACGAACGCAGCGTTTACACGGACATCCTCATCGGCCTTCTGTCACGCATCATACCTCTCCGCAACAAGGTAACGCACACAACCACCACTCGGTGTAAAGCTGCATTGTAGTGTAGGGTGAGTGGGTGTGTCTTTAATGTAGTTCACTGTGATTGACAGAAAGGTTTACCCATGAAGCTGTTGATCATGTCTGCGACACTTCGAGTGGAAGACTTCACTGAGAACAAGAGGCTCTTCCGCTCTCCTCCACCTGTCATCAAGGTCTCACACACCTTCTGTTTTCTTTTTGAAAGAAAACCCTGTTTTATGAAAGCAGTTTGGCACCAGAAGTTATTTAAACAGGCCGCATGCATGCCTGAGATTGCCGACCATTTGTGAGAGCATGTGACTTTATACAAAATACTCTTATTTGCAAAAGTGCAAGAAAACCTCTGTCTTCCGTGATGTGCCCCCTTTTACACCGTGTCTCTGTGTGTGTATGTGTTTATAGGTGGAGGCCCGTCAGTTTCCGGTCACTGTTCATTTTAATAAACGCACACCGATGGAAGATTACACGGGAGAAGCTTTTCGCAAAATCAGCAAGATTCACCGAATGCTGCCATCAGGTCAGTGACGCACTCACGCACACTGCCTGAGGATCTGACTCTCACACACGTACATGCAGCACTGGATCATGAATGCATCAGTCTGAATGCATGTGTGTATTTTTGTAGGTGGTATTCTGGTGTTTCTAACGGGTCAAGCGGAGGTTCATTCTGTGTGTCGCAGACTGAGAAAAGCTTTTCCTCACAGACCAAACCGAGAACACACAGGTAAACACACAAGCTCACGCAGAGAAATGTCTGGGTCATATTTCACCCCAAAATTAAAAGAAAGAAATAAGAAATTGTATTTTGCATAAAGAAATTTGAAGCTGATGAGGTTTTGCATTCTGACTTTATCTTCATGACAGTTAAGCACATTTCCTCACACAAATTGCCATTCATGTCAATACAGAAATACTTGAATACAGTAATGAAAATCATACTGTCTGGACGCAATGTTTAAATCAACATAAAATTACTTATTCAAAATATAATTCTAATTTCTATATAATATCATTATCATTTGCATTTTGGGGTGAAATATGACCTGGAAATGTTCTTGAGAGTTTTTGTGAGATTCATCCGTACACTGTTCACACACCGATATTATGCTTGAATAATCTGGAGTGTGTTTTGTTTGATTTGTTTTGCTTTTTTTGTGTATTTTTTGTTTTGTTTGTTTTGTTTTGCATTTGTGTTTTCTTTATATTAACTGTTGTGTTTTCTTTTGTTTTTCTTTTGTGTTTTGTTTTACTTTCATATTTGTTTTGTTTTACTTTTCATGTTTGTTTTGTGTTTTTTGTTTTGTGCAAGTGTTGGAAAGTGGAGCCTTTGAGATTTTTTGCATTGCAACATTATTTTCATAACAGTTAGGCACACCCGAAATTCCCGTTGCTTTAATGTGCAAAAAAAAAAAAAAAAAAAAAAAAAATATATATATATATATATATATATATATATATATATATATATAATTCTCTTTACTGTAATATAGTAATGCATATTATGTTGTCTTAAATCAGCGCGATAAATGCTAACATGATGTGCACTTACAGTTGTACTTTACTAATGTACTTTACACTTTAATCAATATATAATTTCTTTTGCATAAAATGAATAAGATTTCTTAATAAAAAAATATCATAATAGTTCTACAAATAGGCTTTATTTTCAGTACTATGATGTGTACAACCTTTGTTTTGTTTTGTCAGATTCAGTGGACACAGAAGAACTGAGGATGTCAAGAAGAGCAAAGAAAAAGCAGAATGTGGTATGACGAGAATCATTTACTAACACCTGTCGGCGTCTCATGTGTATCTCATCTCTGGTATGCTGTATGTTTGCAACGGCATACCACCTATTGTTTTTGTATAAAGGAAATACCTGGATGACCAACTACATTTGCCAAAATGTGCATTTCACACCCAGAGGAGACTTTGTTGGTTACTGTATCCCACAATGTAATGTGCTGGACGTGAGCTTCTATTTCCAGCGTGACAAATGAACCAAAACCTATCTGCAATCCTAATATCTCTTTTTTTACTCATTATTTGATCGCACTACTAAAAGTTAAGAAATGTTTACACAAAATCAGATTAAAATGCAATAAAACCGTCAGGTGTCAGAAATGAAGCATACTACTGTTTGAATACAGTATGCAGAATGCCAGGATTGCCTCTCTCTGTCCTTTTTAAAAATGTTTATCATTGCATACTGATTCACATATTATTTTAAAAATAGTAAGCAGTATTTACAGCACCGTTTGCAAAAAAAACAGTATGCTAGTATTGCATTCTGAACATAGTCGCTCTTTTCTCATAGTCATCCTTTTTTAAAACATTTGTTGTTGCATACAGTATCGCATACTATTTAAAAATAGTATGCAGTACATACTGTGCAGTAAACAGTACGCTTGTAATCTATATTCTGAACTTTGCCTAACTCTCTGTCCCTTTGTAAAATGCATATTTTAAAATAGTATGCCGTATTTACCGCTCAACATAGTCGCTCTCTCTGTCCTTTTTCAAACGTTTATTGTGGCATTCGGTTTCACATACTATTTCAAAAATAGTATGCCGTATACAGTATGTTCTGTGCACTAAGCAGTACGCTAGTACTCCATTCTAAACAGCCTTCCTCACCATCCCTTTTTTAAAACGTTAATCACTGCATACAGTTTCACATGCTATTTTAAAAATAGTATGCAGTATGTATACTGTGCGGTATGAAGTACGCTAGAACTTTATATTCTGAACAATGTCCCGTTTTTAAAATACTTTACATTCGGGTTTCACATATTTAAAAAATAGTATGCATTATATAGCTTGTATTGCGTTCTGATCACATCCTGTCTCTCATTCCCTTTTTAAAAAGTTTATTGTTGCATACTGTTTCACATACTATATTAAAAAATAATATGCCGTATTCAGTAAGTACTATGCAGCATGAAGTAAGCAGTACTCTAGTACACCATTCTAAACACAGCCTCTGTCTTTGTCCCATTTTAAAATGTTAATCATTGCCTACTGTTGCAAATAAAAAAAAATAGCGTACAGTATATACTGTACAGTATGCATACTGTTTCACATTAATAGTATGCGAGTACTGCATTCTGAACAACATATCCTCTCTCTCTCAGTCCCTCCCGAGGGTTAATCTGGATAATTACTCTGCTCTGCCAGTGGATGAGGGTGATGAAGATCGTCAGGCTGGCATTGATGAAGATGAAGATGATTATGAAGATCTGGATCTGGAGCTGGGAGATTGTCCAGACAGCGATCAAGGTAAACTGCCATCAGTACACACACACACAGCTGTCTTTAATGAGTTTGACTGGACATGTTATGTTGCTTCTGTGTTCAGAGGAGAAGTCTGATCCGTCAATCCCTCTGTATGTGCTGCCGCTGTACTCTCTGTTGGCACCTGAACAGCAGGCAAGGGTATGTGCCATGTCTCTCTCTCTTCTTATTTTATTTGTAAAATATAATGGTGATTCTACAATAAACCACATTGTAAACCTTGTCTGAATAATTCCATAAATATATAATTTAATGTGTCTATATCCTAAAAATACAATTATTAACACAATTATTTGATTTGATTACTTCTTCAAATATTAGCCAGTTGAAAATATAGAATAATATAATAAAAAAGAATATGCAATAAATTATATACATTTGAATAAAAATATATAGATTATGAAAAACTATGTCCACATCCACACTTTTAGAATACATGTATAATAATTTTAAAATTAAATCAAAATAATAAAAAAAAAAATTAAGTATTGTTTACTAGTAATTAGCTTATTTAACTACTATTAATTAGAGCTATCGGAATTTATGTGTTAACGCATGCGATTAATTAAAATGTTTAATGCGTTAATTTTGCTTAACCGCGATTAACGAATTTACCGTTAATACAGCATAAACACTGGTGTGAAATGCTGAACCTTTGTAATGTGTCCGCCCGGAGTCACTACACTGACGCACACGCCACAACAGTGCCAGAGCCCTTCTACCAAGATGAGCCTACAAGCTTAGCATAAAACAGCATAACGCGACGGTCCCATAGACATACTATGGGCGGAACTGTTTTAACATGCTAGTTGACTGTTACGCTCCCTCCTATGAGCCGCGGAGGTTGTTATCTCATTAAATAAAATAATCTCTGACAGCGCTTCCCTGTCAGTGATAAAATGATGGAGAAAAGAGCTCTTAAAACTATTTGAAGTACAAAACAAGCCCAGATGGGACTTGTGACAGAAATCAAGTATTTCTCAGCCTATGAAAGGCACGTTTTAATTACCACAGAAGCAAACCAAATCATAAATATCACCAAAACGCAGAATGAGATGTTTTTGTTTGCTAGCGCTTTTCATGGTGAGTTCAAAGCGGCACTCGACGCAGACACTTTGACGTGAATCATGAACGCAGCTTCACGATTGCTGTAACAAAGCGGATAGCCACAGTCTACCAGCAGATTAATATTGTGGAGAATTTACAGAATTTAACAATCTGGGGTCTGAGGATGTTTTCGGCCCTGGAGAAGTTTTGACATGCCTTGACATTAGTGCTTTTTTCAGTTGCTTAAAAGCATATTAATAGCTAAAGTCTGATAACACTGTATTCAGCACAAACTGGGCTACAATAAAATGTGAGCAACATGTATGTACATGTTTGTGTTTTTGAGGAAATAACGTTTATGCATGGTTTTTGAATAAACAAAAATTTTAAGTCACTGATATTAGGCCATATAACACATACTAAACATTTGTTCACAAGACTTTTGAACTGGATCTTGTAGTCTAGAGTTTTTGCTACAAAATGATGTGAAAACCATCCTGATCACTCATTCATACAAAACAATATAGTCATTTAACTTTTGTAAGACACTTTTAGTGTTAGAAAGGCCATATGTGAGGAGGTGTGGATGATCATGAATATTGATGTGATTCACACCTGAGGAGACAAAGACCCCTCCCCTGAGAGACAATAAAATGTAATATCAGATATAGGGCATGTACGCAATAACATAAGAGCATTTATCTGAAATAGAAAGCTTTTGTAACATTATAAATGTCTTTACTATCACTTTTGATCAATATAATGCATCCTTGCTGAACATCCGTACTGACCCCAAACTTTTGAACGGTAGTGTATAATGTTACAAAAGCTTTCTATTTCAGATAAATGCTGTTATTTTGAACTTTCTATTCATCAAAGAATCCTGAAAAAAATTGTTCACTGTTTTCAACATTGATAATAATAATAAATGTTTCTTGAGCAAATCAGCATATTAGAATGATTTCTGAAGGATCATGTGACATTGAGTAATGATGCTGAAAATTCAGCTTTACATCACAGGAATAAATTGCATTTTAAAATATTTTTATATATGTATATATATATATATATATATATATATATATATATATATATATATATATATAAATAAAACTTGCCTCAGGGGCGTTATCCATTTGCACTGATCGTCTCAGCACAGTACCGTATGAATAGCGCCCTCTGCGCGTGGCTGTGATAACATTAGGGATAATTAGCTGAGCCAGGAGAAACTGTACATCGCTTTGTTTCATACAGATTACACTGCGGGAGAATATTTGTTTTAAATTTGAATTGTTTTACTTAAAAGTAGACATTTTAAGCTTTCTTTAGACATATGTTTCATGTTTGTGTGATAAGTATTCGCTGAGTTTCAGTTCATTTTTGTGACGTGTTTCAGAAAGATGCTTATTTTCTTTATTTTACAAAAGCACAAGGTTTTGTTGTTATTGTGAGTGTACACAAATAAAAGTAGACCCTTTATAGTTTCTAATGATGTCTTACACTTATCTGTATGCCCAAAAATGACGGAGTATTTTAAGTTGTTTCCGCTGTTACTTTGGGAAACGTTTAATGTTACTTGAATTGGTGCTATTTTAGTGGTTTGTCTTTATATTGTGGAAAATGTTAATAAAGCATTAAATTATGGGGACATGGGTAGCTCAGCGAGTATTGACGCTGACTACCACCCCTGGAGTCGCGAGTTCGAGTCCAGGGCGTGCTGAGTGACTCCAGCCATGTCTCCTAAGCAACCAAATTGGGCCGGTTGCTAGGGAGGGTAGAGTCACATGGGGTAACCTCCTCGTGGTCGCGATTAGGGGTTCTCGCTCTCAGTGGGGTGCGTGGTAAGTTGTGCGTGGATCGCAGAGAGTAGCATGAGCCTCCACATGCTGTGAGTCTCCGCGGTGTCATGCACAGTGAGCCACGTGATAAGATGCGCGGATTGACAGTCTCAGAAGCGACTGAGACTTGTCCTCCGCCACCCAGATTGAGGCGAGTAACCGCACCACCACGAGGACCTACTAAGTAGTGGGAATTGGGCATTCCAAATTAGGGAGAAAATTGGATTAAAAAAAAAATCATTAAATCATTAAATTGCTACATATTGTTTTGTTTCCTTTTCTAAGATGGAAATAAATGAATTTTGACAAGAAAAGAAGTACATATAGTGTCAAATTTCAACACTTTTAAAATCTGCGATTAATCGTGATTAACTACAAAATATTATGCGATTAATCGCGATTAACTACAAAAATATTATGCGATTAATCGTGATTAACTACAAAATATTATGCGATTAATCGCGATTTAAAGATTTTAATCGACTGACAGCACTACTATGAATTTATTATTACTAATAATATATGTTATAGAATTATTTTACATTTAATTCTAAAACTTACTAATAATCAGAGCTTTTCAACAATTTCTTGTTTGAAAACTTAATATATCATATTCTTATGGTGTCTGGAGTGACACTTTTAATATGAAGTATTAATTTTAAAATATTTTTATAAAAAGTATTACTACATTTTTTTTTCCCATATGCTTTCTGACATGTTGGCTAAATGTATACGTTTTGATTAACTTGTGTATGCTGAGGTCTTTGGTATTACCACTTGTCGTAACGTATGAACAATTAATAAACTATTTTTAATCATTAAGCTCCAAAATGTATGGAAGTTAGTAAAATGCTGCCAAATGGATCACCATTAAATGTAACTCACCTTTTGTTTGTAAACGTTAACATAGAAACGCCCAGTAACATTTTTCAGCTCAAGATCTATTGATTGACTAAATTAACTCACATTTATGTATGTGTGTGTGTTCAGGTATTCCGTCCTCCACCCGCTGGAACGCGTCTGTGTGTCGTCGCAACTAATGTGGCTGAGACGTCTCTGACGATTCCCGGCATCAAGTATGTAGTTGACTGCGGTCGTGTGAAGAAAAGGTTCTATGACAGAGTGACAGGCGTGTCCTCCTTTAAGGTCACCTGGATTTCACAGGCTTCAGCCAATCAGAGAGCGGGAAGGGCAGGGAGAACAGAGCCGGGTCACTGCTATAGGTCAGATTTTCACCATTGACAATATTTGGAGGAAAATGAATGGCGGCAGTCAAAATTCTGTTTGTTTGTTTGTTTGTTTGTTTGTGTGTGTGTAGGCTCTACTCCTCTGCTGTATTTGGGGATTTCAGTTTGTTTTCAGAGGCTGAAATCACTCGCCGACCTGTCGATGACCTCGTCCTACAGATGAAAGATCTCAACATTGAAAAGGTTTTCTTTAGTTACTGCTTTCACCTTGTGATAAAAGTCTAAAATTAGTCATTTTATCTCTGCATTACAGGTTGTGGTGTAGTCATGTTATTTTATATTTTATTTTCTGTGTGGTCAGGTAGTGAATTTTCCGTTCCCCACTCCTCCCTCCTCTGAAGCTCTGATCTCAGCCGAACAGCTTCTGATCTCTCTGGGTGCTCTGGAGGAACCTCCCCGATGTGGACGGTAGGATCTGTTTTTCCTCTCTTTCATTCTTCCGTCCATCACACTTTCCCCTAACTGATCTGATTAAGTCTTGAAAGTGAAGTCAGGGGCAAGTACTGGTTTAACAGGCTAAAATCTTTCCTTTTATCCAAACTAAGCTTTGATTTAAGGAGATACATGAAAAACTGTACATTTACTGGTTTAAAATTGTAAATATACATATATCTTATGCATATAAAATATGCCAATTTGCCTATTATTACAATAGTGATATTGATACTGAGTTGAAATGTCACGGTTTGTTTTGTTGTAATGTGTTCAACTCAATTTGACATTTCTTACAAGTAATTTCCACCCAGTAAGAGACTTCAAAGATGTGTTTTTCAATGTATTTTATTTTGTAACTATACTTGTTTTTAAATATTCAAATTAGGCATTATTTTATTAAATATGCACACATTTGCATATACGCACAATAATCACTAATGATACTGACTTCACATAAATGTCAGAAACTTTTTGTTTTAATGTAATCAACAATCTGATAATTGTCTGACTCATTTGTTAAAATGCGTTTATTTAATACAAAAAATTATTTAAAAATGTAAATATTTAAAAAACATGAAATGCTTATATAACATGAATATTTAAAATAAAATACTTTGCATGTAAAAACACATGCCTTTTTAAGGTAAAAGGTGAAGGATTAAAAAAAACATAATTTAGAAGTAAAATGTAAAGTTATGGATCTCTGCCTATAATGAAATATTGTGTGTCTATATAAGCTGAATCCCAATTCACGAAAATAACTGAAAGCTGCTAACCGATGCTAATGTACACGGTGAAGGTGATAATTATTTGAAGAAAAATTTTTTTTTATGTTTTCAAGGTTTGTTGGATGTTAATTTGTTGTTTGCTAAAATTTTAGGGGTAAAAGTTACAAATTTTACAGAAAGTCTAAATTGTTAAATCCAACAGTATTCACCATGTTTGCCCGTAGTACCTACCCTTAATATTTTTGGTTCTTTTTTATCGGTTCTGCTTTTATCTTACCTTCTTTATTAACCTCTATTTCTCTCATAGTTTGGGTGAGATGGAAAGGGCACGTCTGTCATGTCCCATAACCCCTCTGGGTCGTGCGATGGCTGCGTTTCCTGTAGCACCACGTTATGCTAAGATGCTGGCGCTTGGCCGTCAGCAGGGCTGTATGCCGTATATCATCACCATAGTGGCTGCCATGACCGTCAGAGAGATATTTGAGGAATATGACAGGTGATAAAAGTCATGTATATTCCATTCATTTCTGTTTTGTGTTGTTCATAAGCAGTATGAAACATCACTGCCTTTATTTTTAAATTCTTTGTTTTTTTAGGCCTGCGGGCAGTGAGGAGGAAAGCGCCAAGTTGGCAGGGAAAAAAGCGCGATGTGTGCAGATGAGGAGGTTGTGGGCGGGACAAGGACAGTCGCAGCTGCTTGGAGATCTGATGGTTTTACTTGGTAAGAGTCAAAATTGTTTTGTTTGAATGGTCCATTTGCTTGGTCTGAGAGTTCATTGCATTACGACTTTCAGTCCAAAAACAGCATTTATTGAAGCTAAGCTGCATTAATTGCTTGTCTCAACTTCAGAAGCTAAATGGCATCAGACAGATGATACATTTGAACACAAACTCATGACCACCCACATTTACACGTCAATGATGCCTTTTGGATGCTCAGAAACGTGACTGCCTAGTTAAGATGAAGAAATGAGGAGGAAGTAGACTAGAAATTATTGTATCTAAACACCAAAGCATGTGATTACAAAAACAAAACAGCAGCATTATTCAGGGATATTTAATAATGTGCCAAATGTTTGACCTGCCAAGAATGCATCATCATACAGTGGAACGTAATACACTTGAGCGGATTCCATTTCAAGGTGTGAATGTTTTGCATTCTTGCATTTTGTTGTTTTAAAGCAAATCCCTGCTCGTTGTTGCACAATAAAGTGAAATTAAAGTGCATTAACAAATAACTAGTGACTGTCTTGATCTGCAATGTGGCTTAATTTCTGCAGGCCAGGGTGCATTAACGTCTCTGTAATTATTGCGTTTCAATAGTTTCCGGTAAGACTTGGCAATCTTATTAGCCTCTTCATTTCTGGTGCAGTTTTCTTTTTTTTTATTTTTTTTTTTTTTGCAATTTTTCACACCCAAATTTAAAAGCTCACTGTACACACATACAGTAGACTAATTCCATAAAATATGTTTCATTTTACAGAAACCCCTCCAAATAAAAAACAATTCTAATAATATATAATTTTGTACATGTTTACAATCTTATAATGAACATCATTTTTTTTTTTCACGTTGTTTGTCCTAACTTCAAAAGCATGTAATTCTGGTTCTGTTTGCTCTGTCTCCCTGCAAAAAGTCTTCTTTCATTCCACTAGATGGCAGCAAGTACTATGAAAAATAATTTGGGTAACACTTTCTATGAAGCTTATATTTATAATACATTGTAGAGGCACTATACTTCATTTGTAATGTGTCATAATGCACCTTATAATGAGTTATAACTTCTCATACTGTAAATAATTATATCTACAGTTCTAATACATTATAAGACTTCCCCTATTAATAGTTATACTTTAGAGTATAATGCATTATAACACAAGCAACATCCAGATTTAACACAGCAGAAGATAATAAAGTTAATCGTGTAAGTGCTGTATAGTGTAAACAGTCAAAAGATTTATGATGTGATCATATTATAAATGGTCTTTGGTTGCTTTAAGTAAAGGTACAAAAGCAACATCTTCTAAACAGCCATAATATAAACTTGTAACATACAATACAAGTCAAACTTATATAATGTTAGTTTTTTTTAAATTAAGTCTCCAAATAAGATGCACAAACATTAAAGTTTATTGAATAGAGTCCAGTATAGAAACAGTTTATTTTTAGGTGTTTACACCCAACATGTGTGATCAACATTATATCAGAAAGAGTTTCTGATATAATTTAACCTTGTAGCTTTACAAGTGTTTTTCATAATATCTCAAAATTGAATGTGTTATTTTGTGCATGTGTAATGTATATAACTTCCAGCATGACTTGTAATGTCTTATAACCACTTAAAAATATCTTATGGATGATTATGAGAAGACATTGCTTTTGTCACTTTACTTAAAGTATACCTATTATACAGGATATATTACAAATATATATAATCAATTATAATGCTTGTGTAATAATGCATTGTACTTTAAGGTATAATTATGAATAGGTACAGTTGAAGTCAGAAGTTTAAGTACATCTTAGCCAAATACATTTAAACTCAGTTTTTCACAATTCCAGACATTTAATCGTAGAAAACATTCCATGTCTTAGGTCAGTTAGGATCACTACTTTATTTTAAGAATGTGAAATGTCAGAATAATAGTAGAGAGAATGATTTATTCCCAGTGGGTCAGAAGTTTACATACATGTTGTTAGTATTTGGTAGCATTGCCTTTAAATTGTTTAACTTGGGTCAAACATTTTGGGTAGCCTTCCACAAGCTTATCACAATAAGTTGCTGGAATTTTGGCCCATTCCTCCAGACAGAACTGGTGTAACTGAGTTACAGGTCAGGGCTTTGTGATGGCCACTCCAATACCTTGACTTTGTTGTCCTTAAGCCATTTTGCCACAACTTTGGAGGTATTCTTGGGGTCATTGTCCATTTGGAAGACCCATTTGCTACCAAACTTTAACTTCCTGGCTGATGTCTTGAGATGTTGCTTCAATATATCCACATCATTTTCCTTCCTCATGATGCCATCTATTTTGTGAAGTGCACCAGTCCCTCCTGCAGCAAAGCACCCCCACAACATGATGCTTCCACCCCCGTGCTTCACGGTTGGGATGGTGTTCTTCAGCTTGCAAGCCTCACCCTTTTTCCTCCAAACATAACGATGGTCAATATGGCCAAAAAGTTCAATTTATGTTTCTTTTTTATGGCGGTTTTGGAGCAGTGGCATCTTCCTTGCTGAGCAGCCTTTCAGGTTATGTCGATATAGGACTCGTTTTACTGTGGATATAGATACTTGTCTACCTGTTTCCTCCAGCATCTTCACAAGGTCCTTTGCTGTTGTTCTGGGATTGATTTGTACTTTTCACACCAAACTACGTTCATCTCTAGAAGACAGAATGCGTCTCCTTCCTGAGCGGTATGATGGCTGCTTGGTCCCATGGTGTTTATACTTGCGTACTATTGTTTGTACAGATGAACGTGGTACCTTCAGACGTTTGGAAATTGCTCCCAAGGATGAACCAGACTTGTGGAGGTCCACAGTTATTTTTTTCTGAGGTCTTGGCTGATTTCTTTTGATTTCCCATGATGTCAAGCAAAGAGGCACTGAGTTTGAATGAAGGCCTTAAAATACATCCACAGGTACACCTCCAATTCAGTACGCCTCCTATCAGAATCTAATTGTCTAAAGGCTTGACATCAATTTCTAGAATTTTCCAAGTTGCTTAAAGGCACAGTTAACTTAGTGTATATAAACTTCTGATCCACTGGAATTGTGATATAGTGAATTAAAAGTGAAACAATCTGTCTGTAAACAATTGTTGGAAAAATTACTCGTGTCATGCACAAAGTAGATGTCCTAAATGACTTGACAAAACTATAGTTTGCTAATATTAAATCTGTGGAGGGGTTAAAAAATGTTTTTAATGACTTCAACCTAAGTGTATGTAAACTTCTAACTTCAACTGTAAGTACTGTAATGTATTATAATTGTGGTTACATAGATTTATGATAAGTTATAACATATTATAAGGTATATTATGAGACATTACTAATGCATTATAATGCCTTTACAATGCATGATAAATATGGCCTTATAGAAAGTGTTACCAATTATTTCCCCTCTATCACCTTCCATCACAATATACAGACATGAAATGTAGGGGGCGCACCAATGCAGCCGAGTGCTCACACATGCACTCGTCCATAGACATCAAGTGTAAATTTAGAGCGCTTTTACCTTCCACACTTTTCCATCTAATATCTTGTCTTCTAATGTATCGTCTAGAAGTTCAACCTTGGTGTCGTTAGAAAGCTGAGATCATTAGTTTCGGATGTTGTATAACATTTCATGATCAATATTTGAGAACATATTTGGCAATGATTGGTTTATCATGCTTTTTCTACTTGACTGCATACTGTATATGGTTCTGAATGTCTGAGACATTACATTGGATCATTTGCATAAACAATCTGACAGACAAGTAAACAATGGTTCATTTAAAAAAACAACCTAAGGTAAGAGTTGATATAGAGTTTGTGGCTTTTGTGATTGGATCAGACAGACATTCGTCTCTGTTGTCTTACAGAGATAATATTTCACTTTGTGATTCTTTGGTAAACATTCAAAATGTGGTGTAAAGACAACAAAATAAATTACGTAGTCACATTTATGAGAATGAGAGCTTTCATTTGATATGTGACATGTCTGTTTATGTGCTATATGAAACACTTTTATATTTATATATTTCTACATCATTACCTAAATGTTATGTAACAGGGGTTAATGAACAATAATGGTTCACTTCTGTTAATTAGGCTGGATAGCTTTCATACCAGTTGTGAACTGTATTGTCCTCATGAACTGTGTCCCAGACACCCATTTACAGGTGCTTTTTATGTGCACTCAAGGAAAACCGCTGTTACACCAGCCAGAAACACTTTGCTCTTCTACGTGTTTCAGATGCTTTCTTTGTTTTTCTCTCTTCTCCTGTTGAATTTTTTAGTTTGTGTAAACAACTGTAATGTCGATTTGTATTTAGGGGCTGTTGGTGCTTGCGAGTTTGCTGGCTGCACTCATCAGTTCTGCGAGGAGAACGGACTTCGGTACAAAGCAATGCTGGAGATTCGAAGACTGCGGGGACAACTGACCAGTGCAGGTACACGCACACTTTATAGGTTGTGTCTGTGCATGCCATTCTTTGCCGCAAGTACTGTAGACTTTGACCCATCTCTCTTTCTCTCAGTGAATGCCGTGTGCTCTGATGTTGGTGTGTTTGTGGATAATAAGATGGCTCCTCCTACAGAAGCTCAGGTTGTATGTTTGCGTCAGATCGTGCTGGCTGGTTTAGGAGATCATCTCGCCAGACGAGTGCAGGCAGAGGAATTGCTCGACCCGAAATGGAGGAACGGCTACAAGGTGCCACACAAACACATCACCCCATCACAGAATCCCTGTGCATTTGGATGAGATTATAAACAGATGCTGGAAGTGCATATTTCTGGTTGAAGATTAGTGGTGTATATAAAGATTTGTGTGTGTGTGTGTGTGTGTGTGTGTGATAGACTCCACTTTTAGATGAGCCAGTGTTTATTCACCCATCATCTGCCCTCCATAAGACCCTGCCAGAGTTTGTCGTTTATCAGGAAATCATGGAGACAACCAAGATGTACATGAGAGGTGTGTTGTCTTGATACGTTTCCACATTCTGCTGTATTCAGAATAGGTGTTAATATGTAAATGTGGGCGGTCGTATGTTAATGTGGTCACGGGGTGTGATGTTGCAAATATAACAATTTCTAAATAAGCAATTTTGCAGCATAGTTTGCATTATTTATAAATAGTTATATATATATATAATAAAAATAAAATAAAAATAAAAAAATTCTTTAAATTATTTTTGGCATGTTTTATATTTCACCCCCAAATCAAAAGTGTGTGTGTATATATATATATATATACTTTATATATACTTCTGATTTTTGGGGTGAAATATCACCCAGATATTTCATCAGGAATTTATTCCTAAATTATCTTGGTGGACTCAGGAGGGAGTTTAGCATTAAGAACGTTAGAGTTTGTTTTCAAAAGTACAAAAAAAATCCTGTTTTACATAATATGACCCTTTTAATATGTAAATGATGTGTATTACATCTAGTCGTTTGACAGCAGAAGCTGGAATGATTTTGTCTCTTGCAGGCGTTTGTGCCGTGCAGGCTGAGTGGATTCCGAAGCTCCTCCCACAATACTGCCACTTCAGCACTCCAGAGGAAAGCCCCGCCCCCTGGTACTGCCCACTGAGTGGCAGAGTGAAGTGTAAACAACAAAGCACCTTCTGTAAGAACACACCTGTCTGTCTTTCTCTCACATTTTTATCTATTTATTAACTTGTTTCCTCTGAATGTGTTCAAAGGGAAACTCGTGATTAATGTCTTTTGACTTTTAACTGCTTTAAGTTCCATATCACAGTTTATAATAGCAGTCATGTGATGTGTGGGTGATGGGTATGATGTGTTATATAGTCTGAATGTTGTGGGTGTGTCTCTGTCCACAGTCAGAGTCGGTTGGAAACTTCCCGCCATTGAGATGGATTACCCAGATGGCCTTGAGCGTTATAAACTGTTTGCAAAGCTTTTCCTGGAGGGGCAGGTAACGTTCGTTTGTATGGGTGTGAATGTGTATACGTGAAATTGAACCAACCAAAACATAGAGTGTGGAAATGTCAGTCATTACCCCTTCAAAAGAGTACTATGGAGGAGCGATGCTGTAGTAAACCATGGTAAAGTGATGATATAGATGAGAAAATATACAGTCGACTGGTCATTATTGCAAAATAAACAGAAACATGGAGATCGGGACCCCTTGAAGGCTTAAAGGAATATTCCAGGTTCAATACAAGTTAAGCTCAATTGGCAGCATATTTGAATAAAGTTTTAATGAATTAATTTAATTAGACACTATTTTGATGATGACATTTAATTGAGAAAAAATTACCATCCAATAACGACAATACACATGATGACCTCTCGTGTGTATTTACTGAAATATTACACCCGTTGGGCACATAAAATATCCTGCAAAACTGTGCCTTGAAAAGAGTGGGAACCCTGTTATACCTTTTATTTTTTACAGAGAGCCATGTAATAACATAGTAATACTACTATATGTACTACTAACTGAGTGCTGAATGATTATCATATCCATAAACCATGACATTTACATGCAGGCTTCCCACGGACATAGAAAACCTGGAAATATCAGTGAATTCTAGTGTTTGCCAAACCAGGAAAAGTCATAGAAATGAATAAAATCATAAAGTCATCAAGTCATGACAATTTCTATAATAAAACGACATTTTTCTAGTAATGCTTTGCACTGCAAAAAATATTTTCTTACTAGTATTTTCGTCTTGTTTTCCAGTAAAAGTATCTAAACATTCTTAAAACAAGAAAAAATTACTTGGAAGGGGGGCCTGGGTAGCTGAGCGAGTATTGACGCTGACTACCACCCCTGGAGTCGTGAGTTCGAATCCAGGGTGTGCTGAGTGACTCCAGCCAGGTCTCCTAAGCAACCAAATTGGCCTGGTTGCTAGGGAGGGTAGAGTCACATGGGGTAACCTCCTCGTGGTCGCTATAATGTGGTTCTTGCTCTCAGTGGGGTGTGTGGTGAGTTGTGCGTGGATGCTGTGGAGAATAGCATGAAGCCTCCACACGCACTAGGTCTCCGGTAACGCGCTCAACAAGCCACGTGATAAGATGCACGGATTGACGGTCTCAGACGCGGAGGCAACTGAGATTCGTCCTCCGCCACCCGGATTGAGGCGAGTCACTACACCACCACGAGGACTTAGAGCGCATTGGGAATTGGGCATTCCAAATTGGGGAGAAAAAAAAATAAAATACAAAATTACTTGAAGTAGGTAGACATAATATAATAAGTCTTGTTTTCAGAGAAATATAACAGCATTTTCTGCTTTTCCAAGTAATGTTTTCTTGATTTAAGCATGTTTAGATATTTGTACTGGAAAATAAGCCAAAAATATTTAGTAGCAAAATTATTTTTACCACTTTGCTTTTATGGAAATGTGTTAACCTGAAGAGTTTGTGATGAATACATTGATTGAATTCTGCAGGTTTGTCCAAAGATGCAGCAGTTCAGCACATGTTTGCTGTCGTCACCTTCAATCATGCTGAAGACCTGGGCCAAGTGAGATCACATACACACACATGCAGTGTATGCAGTGAAAATCAGTGTCGTTTTTTAATCTCCTATTGTTGTATTTCAGGTTACAACCTCGAACTGAAGTTCTTCTTACAACTCTGGTGTCAGAGAAAGTGGACAACAAAACATCCTTAGAAGCTGCATGGAAGAAAAATGACAAATGTAAGTCTGTGTGCATTTGAAAACTGGTGATGGTATATATTAAAAACTCTTTTTTGCAGGCAATATAAAGTATAGCAACGTTGTGGATAGTGTGATGGTTTTATTGCACTATTGTTTTGGTCATTAAGTTTCCCAAAGACTGTGACGTGAGATTAGTTTTGTGATCCTTCTCTGTTTTCGTGAGTGTTAAGATGGAGATGTTATAATAGCATCTCTAATTTGAACTTTAGTAGAAGAAATAAGTAGTGCTTGAGTTGGTAAGTTCGATTCATTTCCGTGAATCAGTTCAAACTGTCTGTTGTAATGAATCAATTTAATGCCCTATGTGGCATTTTTTTATGTATTGAAATGTTTTTGTAAAATACTGTTGTTTGGTACCATGTGTTGTTGTATTGGTGCATTTAAATTATTAATTTTCCTTGAGTAATTTTAGTGAAAAATTGTGTCGCAAACTTGCTTTGATTATTTTTAACTAAAGTTTTACTGTTTTACTTCTTGCATTATTGTTGTTTTTTTATATATATTTTTTTAATTTGTATAGTGACAGTACAAAAACATAATTTCAGGAAATAAAAAAAACTAAAAAAAGATTTATTGTACATAGAGATTATAGCACATGCTAATTTGCATCTCAGGTCCCTAGATAGGCTCCCCACCCCAATAAATAAATAAATAAACAAGCAAAAGCAAAGCAAGCGTTTGAAAACTGAAAAGAGAAATTGTTAAACTTTAAAATTATTGAGGTTGCTCCCAACCCTGGATAAATATAGTAAAAAGGATTCAACCAAAATTTATTAATAATCATTCATTTTAAATTGTATTATTATTGCATCAGTGTTCTTGGCTGTTCAGTCTGTTCAGGTGGTTCCCCTGAATGAAAACCAAAAAACAAAGCCATTTCTGAACAATACGTATGACAAATATTGATCATTTTTAGCAAAAACGCCCAGCCCTAATGGAAACCCATTTAATGGAATCCGAAGTTTGAAAAGAGGGAATAAAATTGCTTTATGTT